>NW_027528807.1:370570-392023 GCF_008692635.1 Crocuta crocuta
GCTATTGGCTATGCCAGTCTCACTTGGAAAATATAAGCAAACAAAAGCTATATTTTTAATTATTTGTCCAAATAGGTAAAAATCATCTGAACTGTGTTTTATATATAGTTGGTGGTAACTTAGATATTATATTGAAAGGTAAAAATTCTGAAAACAATTAGGAATGTTGCAAGAGAAAAGTGAAATATAATAAGTGTCCACTATAGGAAAATAAACTTTTTAAAAATAATAACGGGGAAATTGGGTGATTCCCCCCACACACACATACTCAGGGCTTGAGTAATAGATAAAGAATATAATGTTTCCTTTCTGCAAGTCAGAAATTTCTAATTAATCTATAATTTTCAAACTTTTAAATCAATGCATTAAAAAACTGCTTAAAAATCCCCTTATCTTCCAGAATTCCTGGACTTGGTTTCTTGTATGTAGACATTCATTGACTTATTATTTTTGCAGACTTTAAGTGAAGCATCAACTGTTTTCCAGGTTATGTTGCAAATGTGGCAATAAGCAAACAGGTATCTACTCTCACAGATCTTAGATTCTAATAGAAAAGACAGAAATTAATTATATAATCACACCAGTACATTCACGATTAAAATTAAGTGACCTAAAAGATTCTATCAGTTTATATAAAAAAGAAAATTATCATAGCCTAGGAAGTAGGAGTAGAGAGGATAATTTCATCTGAGAAGGTAACCCATGAACTCTTATAAAAGATAGAATATGAACAAAGATTATTCCTTCCATATGAATGAAAATTTTTAAAAGGTGTCTAATTAGGAGGGAATGAAATCTAAATTAGAACAGAAAGAAAGTAAAAGTGATGGTAACTGAATGGAGGAACCTGAGATGTGGAAAGGTGGGTGCAGAGTACACAAGACCCAAGGCAGCCAGTGGGGGATTTACTAAGGCATGTTAAGATCCTTTGGTTTTATCCAAAGTACAACAGGAAGCTATTGATAGATATTATGTTAACTGTGTAATACAATGACATTTTCTATTTTCCTTTCCTTTTCTTTTTTCTTTTTCTTTTTGATAGAAGGCACAAGTAGGAGAGGGGCAAAGGTGGGGGGGGAGAGAAGTCGGGCTCACCCTATGCGAGGCTCACCCTATGTGGGGCTCAAACTCCTCAACCATGAGATCATGATCTGAAATGAAGACAGATGCCTAACAGACTGAGCAACCCAGGTTCCCTGACATTTTCTGTTTTCAAAAAAAGTAAATTCTGTCAAATGCAGAATAGACTGGAGACAGTCAGGGGCTATCTAAATGGTCCAATGATGGCTTTGACCAAAGTGATGTAGGTATAGACGAAGTGCAGATTGAGTGAAATTTATGAGGTAAAATAAACTGGATGTTGCCATAGATTAGCTATAAGAGGTAATGAAGAGAAAGAAGTCAAGAAGGTCTTTTAAGTGTCTGGCTTAAGAAGTTGGATAATTATTAGCATCATTCTTTGAGACAGAATACCCTGAATGTGGAAACAGACCACAGGTGATACAGTGAGTGCTTGTATGTATGTGCATGTATTTGCAGAAAATGACTTCAAGTGTTACATATTGACTGTGAGTATGAATATTATGATATGGAGTACAGAATGGGCAGAGAGGAATCAGGAGCTCGACTTGTGCTGGGGCTATGAAGATGACTATAATTATGATATAGATAGATGGTAATTATAACTGTGGATGCAAAGACCTTGCCGTGGCCATCAGGAAAATTTAGGATATGGGCTAGGTATCAGTATACTGAACACTAAGGTGAGACAGGTAACTAGGTAGTAAAGAACAAGTCAGTCTCAAAACAGACATGGACACAATTCGCAGATGGCTCTCAGGAAATCTAGGAGAGTAGTCTCACAGACACTGACAGAAGGTGATAGTTCATAAGGCAAGTTTTGTAATCAATGTCAGATTCTGATAGGGATACTAACAAGGTGAGGACTGAAACACAGCCATTGGACTTGGTATGGTGTGAAACAGTGCTGAATTTGGGGAAGGTTGTTTCAATGAGGGAGTGCTATCATCATTTGAAGTATCATTTGACTCTTTTTAAAAAAATTCTTTTTACATTTATTTATTATTGAGAGACAGAGGGATGCAGAGAGAGAAGGAGACAGAGAATCTGAAATAGGCTCCAGGCTCTGAGCTGTCAGCACAGAGCCTGATGCGGGGCCCGAACCCACAAACCATGAGATCATAACTTGAGCTGAAGTCCAAAGCTTAACCAACTGAGCCACTCAGGTGCCCCTCATTTGACTTTAGTCCATAACAAAAGCTAGAAAGCAATGGAGCAAGCTATCACAATTTTAAGAGAAAATACTTATCAAATGAGAGAAAAAGATACCCTATAAAATTTAAAAATAAATATGAGAACAATAGGGAAAAATATCTTACACAAAGTCCTAGATGCTTTGCTTTTCAAGTAGTTTTTCAGAGAATGCAGTGTATCAGAAAGAGCCACATGTATAATAGACAGGATTCCATGACTGATCACAGAGAGTGAGACAGAGAGTGATAGGAAGCATTCAGTCCAAATAAGAAGGAACAGCAAATGGACTACCATAAGAATGTCTTCAGTAAACTAATGAAACAGATTCCAAGGAAAAGCTAATAAAGTATTAGGATTCCTCCCCCACCCCCCATAAAAAGGGTAGGAAAAAAATTTTAAAACTATTTGGAGATTAGAGGAAAACATATACACAAAAAGCAGCCCAGAAGAAAACAAAACAAAAACCGCCAAAAAAGTCATGTTCAAAATGTGAAACAAACTATAAAAAGTGCTGATGTGAAGAATTCACAGAATATAAGAAAGAATATGTTTGGCATTGACACCGGAAAATATTCTCATTTTAGTGGCAAAGTGGTTGTGTCTCTGGAGCCAGAAAGAAGGAAAACGAATCACAACTTAAACATGGCTCCCTTGGGTTTGCAGTAAAGGATGTTTGCATGATAATGCAAATCTCTTAATGTTGGCAAAATTTAGGATCTACCTATAAACAGAACACGGAGAAGTAAAAACTATTAAATTAGGGAGAGGAAGCTAAAACATTGGCAAAGTAAGAGAAGAAAAGAAATAGGAAAGTTTGAGGAGGAAAGTGTAAGGGAGGTAAATAACCAAAGAGACAGGATTTAGAGAACACTGATGCTATTTGTTGGAACAAACATAAGGATCTTAGTGTAACATCAAGTTGACAGACTCAAAGAAAACATAATCAAAAACTGCAGGGCTTTCTGCCTTACCACACGTGTTCTTAAAAGAACAAAACAACCTAACTTGTGTTCCATACGATAGCACTCTTTCAAAATAAGGTGGAAGGAAAAAATACAGAACAAGTCAAAATCATGTAACTTTCTAAACTTGACCACTAACAAAAACGATTACCATACCCCGGGTATGGTCATTTAACCCAGGTTCTGGAGGCTTCCTCAGGGGATATTAAAAATGAACAAAAATAATAGCTTGGAAATCCTTGTTTCACGGTGAGGACACAGGAAGATAGAAATGGAGTTTGGGTCAAAACAGCAACCTGCCAGGATTTGAGGAAGCTGGTAGACATCTACATACAGGTGTGCCAAGTTAATTTTCTTAAAATAGAGCTGAAAGGGCTTCTTGGCGGTAGAGTGGAATGCAAAGTGCTTTTTTTCTCTTTAGTTATAGTTCTGTTGTGCCTTCACTGTCCTAGAGAAGAAAAAGCTAAGTATGAACAAGTTCCATATTAATATTAATATTATCCCTCTTACCAATATCACATGGAGTAGTTGATACTGCAGAAACACATGTGGCAACAGAACCGATTATAAGATAGCAGCATTTTAAAGAGGAGACAGAGAGGAGATGGAGGGGATTATGTTACATAAATTACCATGCATTTAGCAGGAAGACAATAGAGTTTATCTAAAGTAGTAAATCAATAGACAAAATGAAAAAACATGTAATTTAAATAAATGAAGGGAAATGAAGCAGGAAGATGAGAGGAGGGTAGTTGCCTCCAGGGATTGGGCCTGCGTTATAGACCGCTGAATTTCACTGAGCTCAGCTGCTTTATTTTATATTTTAATCATGTTATATAACTTTGCTAAGGAATCAGTAAAAACCCATAAATAGTACATCACAAACAATAGAGTTTCTAATCTGAATGCTTAGAACCACTTTTTCTTTTTGCTCTTGGCTTACTATTTGAACAAACTGGTTATTCTCAGTATTCTACTAAAAATTTTACAATTTGTGAAAGAGTGTGTCGGTTAGGAATCACCGGTGCCCAAAACTCTTCTCTATCTTGCTTCCATCTACACCCCTAGCTAGCCTGTGATGCAGTAGAGAAGGCTCAGGATTTTCACTGGCCTGGAGAAAGCCTTCGCTTCCCCAACCCCAATTTGTTTTCAAGTTATTTGGAGCAAGGCACTTAAACTCTTTTAACTTTGCCTATAAAATGAGATGGTAATAACTACTTTGCAATATTATTGGGAATATGAAATTATATATAAATCTAAAGCACCTGGTTATCGTAAGAGTTCAATAAATGTTAATTATCTTCATTTAAATAATTTTAAAATGTTTTAATTACATTTGGAAACTCTAAGCAAATTTAAAATTGCTTTAAGCTTCTTCAAGTGGCAAAATTACACTTAGTAAACTAATGCACAATTGCCATGAGCAAACACATTTTAAAATAATTTAACTCTCTGGCTCCCTCATATGATTGTTCTTTCTGACTTTACATCATACAATCTTAGTCCCTCATGTTCTTCACACTCAGGGTCCTAGGACACGATGGTGCATTTTCCTTCCCAGTGTTGTCTACCTCAAGGTAAACAAGTCAGTTGTGAGTGAATGGGCTCTTTAATAACATTTTGTCAGCTATTCAGTTAAGTCAATAAAGGAAGACTGAGTTTGGTAGTAAAAAAAATTTTTTTAGCCGTCCTTCTAATTTTTAAGTGTTTCCTTTTCATAATACTGGCCTTAGCTAGAGAAAAGGGCATGTATTTTGGGAGCATCATACTTCTTCCTGTCCCACGGTTAATGAGGCACATGAAGCATTGACTGGGGCTTGATCATGCATACAGAACAGGCAGCCAAGAGCAGGCACATTCTTCTCTCGCAATGAAACCATCTGTAGCCAATCCCAGCAGGTTTTCCTTCAGGGCTATGAGCAAAAGGCAAGAATACAGATTGTTTCTCATTCTACATCATTCTAGCACAGCAGAGGCGAGATTCAAGAGGGAAAACTTAAATAAACATGTACAGATGTCTTTTTCCAGGTTATTTTCCAATTTCTAAATCTTGCCTTTAAGTTGTATAATTAAGAAGAAAAAAGTCTCAGATGAAACTAAGTGCATTTTCATACATTAGAGACACAGGGTCATATGTGGAGAGATGCACATCTGCCGGGTCTTGATTTTAATCATTTATTTGATAGATATTTCTGGACAAACAGACTCAGCTATGACCAGATGTAGCATGTCTCTGTTAATAATCTGAGCTAATTGAGTCTCCCTTTTGCCATTTGCCAATTATCTACGGATCCAGATTGAGAGTTTTCTTTTTTCTTGTCTTTTTTTCCTGCTAGAAGGTTAGAGAAGCATAAACCAAGAGATCAAGAAGGGTAAGGAATGTCTTTATGGTTTTACTGCAACTGAGGGTACCTGCCAATGTTTTTCTGAGAGCAGTTGAACAGAAAACAATTCAATAAGCCTTCCTTGGAAAGTTTCACACAGATTGTGGATGGCTTTTAAAAGGATTTCTCCTTTTGATTAAGGGAAATGGAGGGGAGGAAAGGGAGGAAAATATTAAATGGAACATAGTCACTGCTGGAGTATAGATTTTCATTGCTCTGAGTGAGTGCTCGGCAGAGATTTTCACCACATCTAATAATCATTTTCTCCGTAGGCCGTAAAAAATTAGGAGATTACCTTTCTCATAATCAAGGCTCTATTTATCAAGCATACTACTTAATTTCATTGTTATTGATAACCAGCACGTTATTCATTTATAAAACTTGCCGAAAATGATGCATTCTTGCTTAAGAGATGAATCATTCAAGAGCAAACAAGAGTTTCAGTTAATAGCTGATTATAATCATTTAGCAGTAAAAGGAGCAACTATTGGTGACATTATAGCCTTGAAAGAAAATCCATTGAAATTTTAATATGAACTCACAGAAAAAAGCAGGATCTTTTCTTTACAGTAAGTTTATCAAACATAAACTGAACTAGCCTCTGAAGGTCAACACTATTAGTGGGGAGGTTAGTGTCTCAAACACAGGAAATATCAGTGTACTTGAGCTTTACATACCAGTATTATTCAACGAATGAAACAATCTTGAAAAGGCAGTGTATTGTCTGAATGATAAACATGATGAATTTATTATTTGTGAACTGCATTCTTTCAACTACATAAAAAGTGAATTTTCTTCTTAGTCTAAAACGTTTCCCTTTTGGTGATTCTTTTGAAATGTGAGTGCAGTGGTGCTGTGTGTGGAGATATATGGCAATTTAACATCATATAAATGACAAAAAAAATTTTCAGGAGCAAAATGAAATTAACATTAAGATAGCTAAAACAGTCTAAAATGAGAAACAAAGACATGTACACTGAATTTTTATTTATCTTTTTCCAAATCTGTTTCCAGAATTAAAGTATGAGTTTCTTGGGAGCAAAATTAAGTCTTATTTATCTTTGAATTTCTAATTGCAAGCACAGTGCCTGAAACATAGTGGTTCCTAAAACAATAACAACGAAAAGCCAAATTTAAAAAAAAAAAAACAGTGTTGCGGTGCCTGCGTGGTGCAGGAGGTTAAGTGGCCAGGTTTAGCTCAGGTCATGATCTCACGGCTTGAAGGCTTGCGAGTTCGAACCCTGTGTTGGGCTCTGTGCTATCACCTCGGGGCCTGGAGCCTGCTTCGGATTCTGTGTCTCCCTCTCTCTTTGCCCTCCCTTGCTCATGCTCTGTCTCTCTGTTTCTCAAAAATAAATAAACAAAAAATAAAAAAAACAACAGTGTTTTATTGGTAGTAAAACTGTGGACAATGATAGCCTCAATTTTCTCTGCACTTGGGAAATGAGCAATACATAAATACAAAGACCAGGAAATTAACTACCCACCTATTCTGAATCATTTCCTTAACTCAGGTGTACAACTTCTTGAAGTGGACATTCCACTTTAATTTTGCAACAAAGATAAAATGAAGGCAGAAGCTATTGACCGTGTGTTCTTTAAATGACAGAAAGCTGTATTTGGGGGAGACAGGATCCCCGGAGTCGATCACTGATACTTATAGATTAAATGTTCTTTCTATATTTGGCTTAGACACAAGAACCCCTTGTGTTTAAGAATTAGACCTTGTTTCCCTGCCATTTTCTTCCACCTTCTTCATTCCTTTCCCACTCTTTTCCTCCTTACTTTCCCTCCCTTTATTCTCTCATCCCCTTATTTGTGTGCTTACATTTAGGTGAAGTTGCCCTGATTCAAAAGATCTTTTCAAATGAACTATGCAAATATGCATCTAGGTTAGAAAGAATATACCATTCATGGGGAAGTGGAAAATGATGTTTTTCAGGCTATTGCAATGAGGAGAACACCCCAGACACTCAGTTGCCTAGAAGATCAGAGTGTATCAGTGTGATGATTTTATTCGGACTGAGGGGCAACAAGGTACAGCTGTTTAACTTGATTTTATAGCTGAGGGTTTTTTTTCTTTTAAAGGGGGTATCTGAGGCAGGAAGTGTTAATGCTGTGGAAATGAACGAAGAGTGCGCAAATAAGAACAATGAAAGGTTATTTATTCAGAGCTTGCCTTGTAAGTGAGCTACCATCACCTGAATTTGGCAGATAGGGCAATGGTAAAGCTTTCTAGTAAAAAAAAAAAAAAAAGGGAAGGCTTCAGATAGAGCCCTCATAGGAGGCTATTGGCATGGGAATGCTATAGCCTGGCCAGTTAGTGAATGCTTAGGGGCTACATATTTTGGCTTTCCCTGGTTGGTATAAAATTGGAAGTGGAGCAAAATTTAGGGAAACTGTCAGTTATTAATCAAGTTCTGGCTATGTGGGACTGATTGCTTACAAGGGTATGTGTTTGGCTTCTGGGACTGGTTGTTAATCTGACTTCCTGCAAATCCAACTGTAGACAGTGAGTTAGCTTCCTTAACTGGTTCAGTTGCTTAGCAAATCAGCTTCCTGGCCCATTGCTGCAGATAGTTGGTCAGATAACCATTTTATATGTGTTCTGATCATGTCTGTTTCATATATTTAGCCACTCAGTGTCTAGATCGTTTCACCCAGGGGTTGGGTGGGTGGGGAAATAAACAGCTGAACGAATCATTTATGAGACAAAAGAAGTTTGGAGAGTTTGTGTCTCACCTTTGAATGGGTAACAAGGGTGTCATCTAGAGTTTTACCTAAGTCATATGGAGAAAGGTGGTGATTTTCTTTTCATCATTTCCTGGATCGCAAAAAGTTGGGAGATTTCAGAAAACAAAAGTCTAAGGGCTTAACCATTGGGATTCAAGTAACGTTCTTAACTATTGTTAAGGGCAAAGTGTTTTTAGCCAAATAGGATCAAAGAAATTTAAGAACTGTCCTAGACCAAGATGAGTTTAATCACTCTTGATCACATTTGACAAAAGGAAATCTCTAAAAAAGAATAACAACCATTAGAAAGGTATATGTGGTTGTGAGAAGGAAGGATAACAATTCTATCAGTTCTCTACCTAAGTGCTCCTCCTACTTTGTCAGGTGCATACAGGAAGATGGGCATTTGACATTTACATATAATCCGACATAAGATTTCCCGTGGGAGGCTTGACATTACCTGAGCACTGGACACACCACTGCAATAGGCAAGAACATTTAACCAAATAAAAATGCTCTAAGTAAAACTACCAAAATAAATGAAGGAATGGTCAAAAACTAATTTACTACAAATCTTTTATCTCCAGATTGCATCTCATTATAAATCTCTAGTCCAGCATTTATCATGACCTTTCATTTTTTATATATTGGATTTAATATGCTTAGAAAACATGCTAAAATAATAGCCCCCACCAAAATACTGCACCTGACCCTTGAAAAATTAGGGGTGCTGATCCTCTCTGCAGTCGAAATCCACGTATAACTTTTGGATCCCTCCAAACTTAACTACTAATAGCTTATTGTTGACTGGAAGACTTACTGATAAACAGCCAATGAACACATTTGTTCTACGTTCTAAGTATTATACACTGTATTCTTACAATAAAGTAAGCTAGAGAAAAGAAAATATTAAGAAAATCACAAGGAAGAGAAAATACATTTACAGCACTACTATATCAAATAATCTATATAAAAGTGGACTTGTTGGCAGTTCAAACTCGTATTCAAGGGTCAGCTGTGTGTGTCAGCTGTGAAGATCAAGTAGCTAATACATAAGAATCACCTTGAGTAGACCCACAGGATATTATTAAATATTTTTATTTTTTCATGAGTTTCTCAGCAGTGTAGAAAAAGTGCTGCTGGGGGGAAACTATGAATTTTTTAAGGCATGCCCGTTCAGAGCTTATCAAATTCTGATCCTGGTGTGGGGGGAGGGGGGCGCGGGGGGGGGCATTCTTTCATTGCCTTTGAGAGGTTTTCGAATCTATAAATTGTAGAATGCTGCTAACATTGCAAACTAATTGTCTCTAAAAATTCAAATAGATTGTTAGTTGGAGGTTTAAGTGACTTCCTTCCTCGACTGTGGAAGAAGCCAGATTTTTTTTTTTAATTAAGTGTAGTTGACATACAATATTATGTTAGTTTCAGCGATGTAACAATGATCCAACATTTGTATATATTACAAAGTGATCCCCATGATAAATCTAGTTACCATCTGTTACCATACAAAGTTGTTACAGTATTATTAACTATATCTGCTATGCTGTACATTGCATTTCTATGTCTTATTTATTTTACAACTAGAAGCTTGTACTTCTTAGTCCCTTTACCCTTTTTTTTAAAAAAATGCATTGAAATATTACTAATCTATAAATGTGTCCATTCTTTAGATTCTCCTTTAAATTGTTTATAATGTCTTACTGATTCATTATTAATGAATTACATAGAAATTTGACACACGTTCATTTTCTATATCTGTATGAGCATAATTTTAATTTCTCTGAAGTTATCCTTTAATAGTTTGGGTTTAAAAGTAAATACATTCTTGGGGTGCCTAGGGGGCTCAGTCGGTTGAGCATCTTACCCTTGATTTTGGCTCAGGTCATGATCTCACAGATAGTGGGATCAAACTCTGCATCAAGCTCTGTGCTACAAGTGCAGAGCTTGCTTGGGATTCTCTCTCTCCCTTTCTCTCTACCCCTCTCCTGCTATGCTTGCTCTTTCAAAATAGATTGACTATATAGAGAGAGACAAATAATGTCTTCATGTTGAAACAGGGGGACTTTCTTATATTAACTAGTACGATTGACCTTAACTTTGCAATTTGCTTTATACTTCTTTATCTTTAAATTTTTTTATGACTTTTGGAAAGTAAACTATTTTCTCATGTGTGCATAAGTATGAACAGATCCTCAATGACTTCTAGGAATATCATTAAAAAATGATGATTTATATCACCGGACTGCCAAGACAGGAAAAGGAAGATAGGGCTGAAAAAAGAAATAATGGCTAGAACTTTCTCAATTTGGCAACACAGCTCTACATATTCAAGGACTTGTGCAAATCCCAAGCAGGATAAGCACAAAGAAACCTACGTCCTTACACATCATAATCCAGCTCCTCAAAACTAAAGAAAAAGTAAACAACTTGAAGACAGAGTATGTGTGCAATGGCATCTTACCTGTAGAAGAAAAACAATGTGAATATATGGGCAACCACATGAATGCATGCCTGGAGTATTACGTTAAGTGAAAAACATCTATACCAAAGCTACCATACTGCCTTGTCTTATTTATATAACATTCATGGAAAGACAACATAGAAATAGACAAAGAATTAGTAGTTGCCAGGGGGTAAAGTTGAGTGTGAATGGTTGGCTATAAAAGAGTGACATGAAGGATCCATTGAATGGCAGGAAAGTTCTGTATGTTGCCTGTATTAATATTAATATCATGGTTGTGATAGTATACTATTGTTTTGCAATATATTACCACTGGGGGGAACTGAGTAAAGAGTGCATGGGATCTCACTATGGTCTTTTTAATTTTTTTTAAGTTTATTTATTTTGAGAGAGAAAATGAGCAGGAGAGGGGCAGAGTGAGAGAGAGAGAGAATATCAAGCTCTGCACTAACTGTTCAAGTGGGGCTTGAACTCATGAACCATAAGATCATGACTTGAACCAAAATTAAGAGTAGGACACTCAACAGACTGAGCCACAAGGGACACCTCACTATATTGTTTCCTATAACAGCATGTGAATCTAAGATGATCTCAAAATAAAAGGCGTAATTGAAAATAAAAACATAATGGAGCCTTACTTTCATCCATTGTATTTCACAAAATGCCTTTTCCTTATTAAAATGTCCCCTTTTCCATAAAACTTGACACAGGTATTTTCAACCTTGGATACAAATTAGTAGCCCTGGGGTGCCTGGGTGGCTCAGTTGGTTAAACATCCAACTCTTGATTTTGGTTCAGGTCATGATCTAAGGGTGTGAGATGGAGCCCCATACAGGGCAGGGAGCCTGCTTCCGTTTCTCTCTCCCTCAACCCATACCCCCTGCTCATGTGCTCTTGCTAAAACAAAACAAAATAAATCAAATTGCTAGCCCTGAATAAACATGAAAAGCCAAATAAAACAGGCAGCTCTTTGTATCCATGGGTCCTGTCTCCATGCTTTAAATAAAATCATCTTTTTTGCGGGGCGCCTGGGTGGCTTAGTCGGTTAAGCGTCCGACTTTCGCTTAGGTCATGATCTCGCGGTTCGTGGGTTCGAGCCCCGCGTCGGGGTCTGTGCTGACTGCCAGCTCAGAGCCTGGAGCCTATTTCAGAGTCTGTATCTCCCTCTCTCTCTGACCCTCCCCTGCTCACGCTGTCTCTCTCTCTCTCTCTCTCTCTCCTAGAAATAAATAAAAAATATTAAAAAAAAATCATCTTTTTTGCACACACAAAAAAACCTCCAAAAGAAAACCAAAAACCAAAAAATAAAACAAATTTTGGGTGTCATTCCAGATAAATTATGGTTTCTGATGAGGAGGCGTCACAGTTTTTGTTGTTTGGTTTATTCTTTTTCAACTTTCTATCCCAGGTAATTTCAAATATAAGGTAAAAATAACAGTTTAACAGTAAAAAAAAAAAATCTCCATGCACTAATCTCCCAGCATGAAAAGCAACTCATATTTTGTTTGTGGTATTTTATTATATCCTCTTTTCAGTATTATTTTTCCTTCCTTTATTTTTTTTTTTTATTGGGCATGGAAAAGCTTAAATTAAAAGAAAGGTCAGTCATACCGGTTACTATGAGAAAGTTCCTCTATTTAAAGTTTAAGACATTATTTAATTTGATATGAATATAAATGGATATTTTTAAAGCATCCATCATCTCATAAAATAAAAAGCAAAATGAGAAATGTTTTCCTTGTGATGAAAACTCAGTATTTACTCTCTAAACTTTCATGTACATCCTATAATGTGTAGCCCTCATGCTGCACATTGTGTCCCTCATACATACTCACCTTGTAACGGGAGGTTTGTACTTTTGACCACAATTCTTCCATTTTTCTCTCCAAACCTCTTTCTCTGATCTTTTCTTCTATGAATTTTTAAAACCCCACATATAAGGGATATCATAAAGTACTTTTCTTTCTTGAACTTATTTTATTTAGCCCTCAAGACCCATATATGTTGTTGAAAATGGCAATATTTTTTTTTTAAATTCCTGAATATCCCAGTGTGTGTGTGTGTGTGTGTCTGTCTGTCTGTACCACATTCTTTATTCATTCATCCATCAATGGACAGAGGCAGTCTCCATGTTTTGGATCTAAGTGTAATGCTGTTATTAACATGGGGATGCAGATATTTTTTATTATTTTTATTTCCTTTGGATATATTCCCAGAACTGAAATTGCTGGATCCTATAATAATTCTATTTTTAATATTTTAAAAACTATTTTAAACTCCATACTGGTTTGCATAGTGGCTGTACTGGTTTAGATCCCACCGACGGTGCACAAGGGTTCTTTTCTCTACATCCACACCGCTATTTGTTCTCTCGTCTTTGAGATGACAGCATTTCTAAGTGGTATTAGGTGATATCTCATTCTGGTTTTTGATTTGCATTTTTCTACTGACTAGTGATGTTGAACACCTTTTCATGAAGTGTTAGAATTTTATAGCTCTTTGGAGAACTGTCTATTCAGGTCCTGTGCCCATTATTTAATTGAGTCATTTTTGCTATTAAGTTGTATGAGTTCTTTACATATGTTGGATATTAACCCCCTCTCAAACATATGATTTGCAAATATTTTTTTCTATTTTTTAGCTGGTCTTTTCACTTTGTTGATGGTTTATGTTACTGTCCAGAAGCTTTTAGTTTGTAGTTTCACTTGTTTTTTTATTTTGTTCACTCTGCTTAAGGTATAATCTAAAAATTCACCAAGGGGTAGGTGCCTGGATGGCTCAGTCAGTTAAGCATCCAACACTTGATTTTAGCTCAGGTCATGATCTCACAGTTCCTGAGATTGAGTCCCATATTGGGCTGTGTTGACAGCATGGAGCCTGCTTGGGATTCTCTCTATCCTTCCCTCTCTGCCCCTCCCCTGCTCATGTGCACTTGCACGTACACACACGCGACACATAAGCTCACTCACTCTCTCAAAATAAACATTACAAAAATTAATTTCTACACATAAGCTCATTCACTTTCTCAAAATAAACATTACAGAAATTAATTTCTAAGACCCATGCCAAGAAGTTTTTCTCTGGTGTTTTCTTCTAGGAGTTTCATGGCTTTAGGTCTTACCTTAGGCCTTTAGTCAACTTTCAGTTAATTTTTATGAGTGGTTTGAGATAGAGCTTAGTTTTATTCTTTTATAAGTGAATATTTAATTTTCCTAGTACCATTTATTGAAGAGACTGTCTTTTCTCCATTGAATATTCTTCTCTTGTCAAATATTAGTTGACTGGATATGCTTGGATTTATTTGTGGACTGGATACTTCTTTTTTTTTACATGATTTCCATACTGTTTAAAAACCTAATACAGTTAACAGTAATTCCATAACATCCTAAAATTTCCGCTTCAAATGCTATTTCCTATTGTCTCAAGCATGTCTTAATTTTTTTAATTTTTTAAATGTTTATTTTTGAGACAGAGGCAAACAGAATCCCAAGCAGGCTCCACGCTTTCAGCTCAGAGCCCTACACAGGGCTTGAATCAAGAGTCAGATCTTTAACCAACTGAGCCACCCAGGTGCCCATCAAACATGTCTTTTAAAAAAAAGATAATTGGTTTAAATGAGTATGTCAATAAAAACTATATATTAATTTTTTTAAGTCTCTGGATCAATATTATGATGGCATTTTTCTTTATACTTTTAATCACTGTAATTATCTGAATTAGGAAACAAGTTTATACATTACAATTAGCTAGTATGTTTTTTAGAACTCTATATGTTGTCCCTTAAACTCTTCTTCCTTCTTCTAATTTTGTTTTTAAGAAACCATATTGGGGACACCTGGGTAGCTCAGTTAGATGAAGGTATGACTTCGCCTCTCATCGTGATCTTACAGTTATGGACTTCTAGCCCAGCATCGGGCACTCTACTGTCAGCCCAGAGAGCCCTACAGATCCTCTGTCTTTCTCTCTCTGCACCTCCCCTGCTTGCACTCTCTTAAAAATTAAAAACTAAATAAAACATGTTGAGGGGCATCTGGCTGGCTCAGTAAGTTAAGCGTCCATGTCTTGATTTTGGTTCAGGTCATGAATTCAGTTGTGAGATTGAGCTCCACATCTGCTTAAGACTATCTCTTTGTCCCTCCCATTCTCCCTCTATTCCTGTAAAAAGAAAAAGAGGAGGAGGAGGAAGAGATGGAGATGGAGGGGGAGGGGGAAGTGGGGGAGGGGCAGAAGAAAAGAAATCGTGTTGTATAATCTCTAAAGTTTACTAGTCTGGGTCTTATTTCTTGTATCGCTGTATTGTCATTTAACTTGTGTTTTTGTCCTTTAAATTTCCTATAAATTAGTTTACACAGGCTTGATCAGAATAAGATTTGTCCTTTTTTTTGTTTTTTGTTTTTGTTTTTTTTGTTTTTGGGCTAATGCTCCTTAGTAGTGCTATTGTACATTTCCATAAGGAGTAATAAAAATCTTTGTGGGTAGTTAAAACAAAAAAAAATTGACCCCTACTTTTGCTATTTTTAAAAGGCTTATATATGGTAATATTTTCTCATTATTTATTTCTCTTGACTGTAGTTAACAATGTTACATTAGTTTGGGGGTACAACATTGGACAAGTCTATTTGTTACACTAGTTCACCAAAAATGTAGTTACCAACTTTCACCAGATAATGTTACAATACCACTGACTATATTCTCTATGCTCTGCCCCAGTAGCCCCATGACTTACTCATTCCACAACTGGAATCGTGGCCTTCCCATGGCCTTCAACAATTCTGACCATGGCCCTTCCCTCGGGCAACCGTCAGTTCTCTGTATTATGGGTATTTTGTTTTTTCGATTCCACATATGGTGAAATCATACGGTATTTTTCTTCATCCTTTGGACATACTTCATTTAGCATGATTACCTCTAAATCCATCCGTGTTGTTGACAATAGCAAAATTTCATTCTTCATGGCAATATTTCATTGTATGTATACACAAACACACCTTTTAGAATTATGTTTGGTTTTTTTTAATGTTTTATTATTTCTGAGAAAGAGAGAGAGAGAGAAACAGATAACATAAGCAGGGGAGGGTTAGAGAGAGAGAGGGAGATACAGAATCTGAAACCGGCTCCAGGTTCTGAGCTGGCTGTCAGCACAAGCCTGACATGGGGCTTGAACCCACGAACCATGAGATCATGACCTGAGCTGAAGTTGGACGCTTACCCAGGGGCCCCTCTTTTGTTTCATTTTTTTAAAGTAAATACCCACTAGTGGAATTACTGGATCATATGGTAATTCTCTTTTAATTTGTTGAAGAGCCTCCATACTGTTTTCTACAGTTGACACACCAATTTGCATTCCTACCCACGGTGCAGGAGTGTTTCTTTTTCTCCATATTCTTGCCAACATTTATTATTTCTTGTTTCTCTGATTCTAGCTGTTCTGACAGGTATAAGATTTTTCATTGTTTTGAATGCATTTCCCTGATGATTAGAGATGTTCAACATCTTTTTCATGTGTCTGTTGGTCTTTTTGGAAAAATATCTATTCAGGTCCTCTGCCCCTTTTTAATTGGATTAGTTGTGGTGGTGAGTTGTATAAATTCTTTATATATTTTGGATATTAACCCCTTTATCAGATATATCCTTTACAAATATCTTCTCCCATTCACTGGGATGCCTTTTTGTTTTGTTGATAGTTTCCTTCATTGTGCAAAAGCTTTTTGGTTTAGTGTCATCCCAAAAAATTACTTTTGCTTTTATTTCTCTTGTCTGAGGAGATATATCCATAAATGTGTTATTAAGGCTGATGTCCAAGAGATTACTGCCTATGTTTTCTTTTTTGGAGTTTTATGGTTTCAAGTCTTATATTTAGATCTTTAATCCCCTTTAAAGTTTATTTTTGTGTATGGTGTCAGAAAGTGGTCCAGTTTTCCCAATACCATTTGTTGAAGAGACTCTTTTTTTCTCCATTGTACATTCTTGCCTGCCTTGTTGTAGATTGACCATGTAAGCATGATATTCTTTCCGGGCTTGCTGTCCTGTTCCATTAATCTATGTGTCTTTTTTTGTGCAGTACCATACTATTTTGATTCCTATAGCTTTTTATTAGATGTTGAATTCTGGGATTGTGATAACTCATGCTTTGTTTTATTTCCCAAGATTGCTCTATCTATTCAGGGTCTTTTATGGTTCCGTACCATTTTTAGGATTGTTTGTTCTAGTTTTGTGAAAACTCCTGTTGGTATTTTTTTAAAGACTGTATTGAATCTGTAAGATTGCTTTGAGTAGTATGGACATTTTAACAACATCCTGTCAATCCATGAGCATGGAATATCTTTCCATTTCTGTGTCATCTTCAATTTCCTTTGTCAATGTGTTATATTTTTGACATGCAAGTCTTTTATCTCCTTAATTAGGTTTATTCCTAGGTATTTTACTCTTTTCTAGATTACCATTCCTTCTTTATTAATAATGGATAAAGAGCTATAAAGAAAATCTTCCCTTCCTCAATAGTTGGTTAGTCTGAAAAATACTTTTTTTCACCATTTTCCCAAATAATAGAGATTTTCTGGTATTCAATGAAATTTTGGTTTTGAGTGCCATTATGACCTCTTGGGTTTAAACCTTTTAGGTATTTGAAACCAGTCTTTAAAAATCACTATTCATGCTTAAATGTGTCCAACTTTGTCCCATGATAACCTACTTAATTTGGTTTCTGGATCCTTTTGACATGACCTTTGTACATTTCCATAGTTTTCTTGCTTTTGGTATGAGACGATGTTCTCCAATTATATTGCACACTTCCTGTCTAGGCCTTAAATCCAAGAATTCTTTTCTTTTAATGAGAAATGATATTTAGAGATCACGTGTCTATTTATTTTGAGTTGATCCAGTGGTTCCAGTCCGCTTGATTTAACAGAGCTAGGAAATGTATATTAAGTTTTAAAAAACATGATGAGTTTAAATATAAGATTACACATATAGTTCTGAATTTAAAATGAAACCAGTATCTCTTTTTTCCACGTTAGACACTTACATAATTACTCAAAAATAATTTGTATCAGAAAAGTTCCATGTGATGACTCACAATGTGATACTAATGGCAGTTTTATCCACTTCTTCCCATTTATGGGTCACCTCACCAGGAACCCAAGTCTAATTACTATATTTTAAAGTCACTTAAAGTAGTTCCTTTCATTGTAGTTATTCTATCAACACAGTATATTTGCGTTATTTTTCTTTTATAAAGATTACTTATAGAAAATATAATTTTCTTTTAAGATTTTGGAAAATGAGCTGTATGGTATCAAAGACAAATTGATAAAACAGCAAATTCAAAGAAGTCAGGGTGTCACATTAAAAGCTTAATGTGAATACACATGTATACATATACTATAGTTATCAAAAATGAATTTCTACTCAGATGCCTGTGTAGCTACATGTCAGGAGAAAAAAGAACTAGTCATCTCACCGACTTTTAAAGAACATGTAAAGATCTTCAACTGATCTTCCCAAATATATGAAACAAAAATTTTTCAATTCTTTCAAAAGCTATAATAACCAAAGGGGGCAGTCAACTTTGTTTTACCAGAAAAAAATCATTAGCTACTGGCTAATTTATCTTAGGTTATAATAGATTAAAATTTTATTTTTATTATTTTTTTAATGTTTATTTTTAGGAGCAGAGGGAGGGGGAGAGAGTCTGAAGCAGGCACCAGGCTCTGAGCTGTCAGCACAGAGCCCGATGCTGGGCTCAAACCTATGAACTGTGAGATCATGACCTGAGCTGAAGTCAGACACTTAACTGAGCCACTGAGGCGCCCTTAAGCGTTTACTTTAAATGCAAAGGAAATTGCACTTAATACATTTTTTTCACGAATACCGGACTATGTTAAGCCAAAATATACAATTTTTATGAAAATGTTTTCCGTTTTAAAATAGGATGTTTGTTTTGAGTCTCTTGGGGAATGAGTGTCCTGAAAAATAATGAGTTTGTCCTCATAGCCATAATACCATTTTAAATAAGAAGAGTAGTTGGAATTAGAATTAATCATCTGGATTCCAGTTTTTAACAATTCTTAAAAGAAAAAAAAGGATCAATGGTCTCAAGTTCTTCATCATTTCAATTCCCTTTTAAATCAGCAACAGTTGAAGCTGAAACTAGTGGTCTTCGGGATTTAAAAGAAAAACGAGTATGTTTTTCTTTTTCTCTCTGGAAGAGAGCTTCTTTTTTTTCTAGTTATGTATCCTTGTACTGACACCAGAGTACATAGCCACAACTTTAAGTTAAAATGTTAAAATGTAAAAGTTAATATAACCTTTGAAGACTTAAATATTTTAAGCTATAAACCATGGGGAAAGAGTAATTCTGTCTAGACTTGTTATGAGTCCCCATCCAAGGACACATAGTTTTCTACCCAAGTCTACAAAGCAGAATACCGATGTCTTTTGGAAACTATGCGTAAGTTCATAAAATATCTAAAACTGATGCCTTGCAATGACTAGAGATCAAGGTTTAATATAATTATTCTATCTAATAGGCAATGCCAAGATAAAAGTAATTATTTACAGTAAAATATAGTCTCACATTAATAAAAAGGATTCTTTGATACATGCCTGATTTACATGGAACCCCCAAAGATACAATTTTATCACAAAGACAGCAACATAAAACTACATAAGATAATTCAAAACTAATATCTGAGTTGTATAATTTATTTTTGCATAGTTTTATGATTTGGAAATAAAAGCTTGAAGCACCATCTTGTCTATTTCTATATTTATTTAGAGATAGATGATAATCTTTTAGCTTATAAAAAAAATTGAGCCATGGACTAAGAACATGACCTTAATCAAGAAGTTTCACCACATGGTTCTCTGAAGAAGCTTGGGTACTGAGAGATGACACTCTGCCTGAGTTCAGCCTGTGCACCATCTCAAAGGGATCAGAGTTGGCATTTAGCTGAATGTGGAGCAAGAATAGACAGACTGCTATGCTGCTCTTCTGTTCAACAGCCTCATCACAAAGGACGGGTTCAACTTGGTGCAGGGTTTTGTGCTTGTCAGAATAGAAACCTACAAAAACATAGACAAATGTCACCATGAAAGCAGATATAGAACCTGTAACCTTCATAGACAAGGCTTTGGAAAAAAGAAGTCACAGGTTACTGCCTTTTGACATCTCCCCACAAATTGGCCATGAAAGCTGTTTCCATGGTGATTTTACATTGAGCCATGACCTGTAATTCTCTTAGCTTTCCAGATTCATCTTTCCATTTAATATAACCTTTGAGATACATGTTATTATGCATAATGTGATATTTGGTTGACAGGGTTTTATTAAACTCATTTTGATTATCCATGTTAAAGAAATGGGGGCTAGAAATAGCTTGGTTGATTTCAGTGTTTTTTTTTTTTTTTAAGTAAAGACACTGACCAATGGTTTCAGGCTTAGCTTATTCAAAGTGGCTGTGAGACCTTGAGAATGTCAAGTCACCCATGTGGAATCAGATTCCGGTTTGACTGACAATATGTTTTTCTAGGTCTATAACATCTGTAGTCTTCCAGACCAAAAAAAATCTACAGATTAAGACTTTATGAATAGTTTTTGTTTTTCACCACTACTTTTTAAATATATGTTTGTTGACTTAAGATCCCTTGAATAACAGCAACTCACATGCTGAAATACTTGATAATAGTCATCAGACAAATAAATAGCAATTTTGTCACTTGAATTGAGACAAAGAAATAGGCCAAAAGTAGAAGGATACATTGATTTAAACCCCATCATCATGTGTGTGTGAGAAAGTTGAAAGCTAATCAAATGCAATTTTAATATGAAAGAATATGTCTGAGGCCAAAGCTAAAATAATAACACAGAGAATAAAATAATCAAAACGGAAATAAAACAGCAATTAGACAATTACCAAATAGCACAGTTTCTGACAATGTAGAGGAGATGACCCAGTCTAATCACTGTACTAAACCTAGGATAATAGAGTTCAGCAAGTCATTTTATAGGGTTTCAGAGGGTAGAGATTTGCATATTATATTTGAAACTGAAGCATAGAATTGAATTGTAAGAGTTCATTTACTCGCTTGTACTTTCTGATAAAATGTTCCCTTACAAACCACTTCACACCATTAATTGCACGTTTTCTGTAGAGACATCTAAAAATGATTACAGAATTTTCACTAAAGAGGCACATTCCAACAGGAGAATTCCTTATATTTTGTTGGAAAAAGGGAGCACCCAGAGACCTGAAAAAGAACAGAAATGATAGTGTGTTGTGTCTTCCATGTTGCATTATAGGTTTGAAAAAGCAGGTCTATAAGCTTTCTGTCTTACCCTTGCTTTTAACACTGGAGCACCTTCCTACTTACATCAGGGACTGTTGTAATCTCCTAGTGAGTTTCATGATTCATATGCAGTTACTGAAGTCTGCCGGAGAGTTTATTTCTCTAACAAACAGTTGTTTTGAAAATGTGGCTGGGGATACCCCAAAATAGAGCACATAATTACATACATAATACTGGCTAAATAGGACTTTTTTCCCATTGCCCTTCCTGGAGTCTGATGCTTAGTGGACTTTAGGAAATACAAATGGGCTGAATTTTTTTTTTTTTTTTCTTTTTTCTTCCTGAGTTTTTT
>NW_027528807.1:392095-420867 GCF_008692635.1 Crocuta crocuta
AGTGTATCGAGTGGTGGTCTATTTTTTTTAATGTTTATTTATTTTTGAGAGAGAGCACAACCTGGGGAAGGGGAGAGAGAGAGAGAGACATAATGAGAAGCAGGCTCCAGGCTCTGAGCTGTCAGCACAGAGCACAACATGTGACCTGAATCCACAAACCATGAAATCATGACCTTAGCTGAAGTCAGACGCTTAACCAACTGAGCCACCCAGGTGCCCCAAGACTTTCACCGTTTAAAACCATGTATTTCTCTGTCTGGTATATAAACCTAAGTTAAGAGCAGGATGAAGCCACCATAGAAAAGACGTCAGAGCACAGAAAGGATTTTTTGGCCTCCTGGCCTCTACATAGGGTAGGAAAATCCAGAAGGATGAAACTTCCAGGCACAATCACAGGTCATGCAGCAAAGCTGTGAAGCCAAACTGCTATGCCAGTTTGAAGTTTTTAAAGTTCATTTATTTTGAGAGAGGGAGAGGCAGAGGGACAGAGAGAGAAACTCAAGAAGCTCCATGCTATCAGTGCAGAGCCTGGGATGGGGCTCAGACTCACAAACCACGAGACCATGACCTGAGCCAAAATAAGAGTCAGACTACTTAACAGATTAAGTCACCCAAGCACCCCCGCCATTTTGAATCTTATTTACCTCTCTCTGGAACTAGGTACATGAGGAGACACCCAGTTCGAAAGTGCAAAGGAAAAGAAAGAAAGAGCAGTTTTAGGTCTGAAATATTCAAATTTGCACTGGGCACTTCCTGTCAGACACTGAAGCTGCCCAAATGACTCAGAGCCCCTCCCACCAGGCCAGTACAATCTCATCATTAAACTTCAAGATTTTCACAACTGATCTCCAGTGATCTGGGGCATCTTTGGGGAAGGTCATGGAATTTCTTCCAAATAAAACCAAAAGTGAACTCAGAAAGTGAACAAGAGAGGTGGTTTTAGAAACTCTCTGTAGTTAAGCAATATCCAGAGGTGACTCATGCAATGCACGATGAAGAAAATGGTCTATTCTGACTTCATCATGCATTGCAGGAGTCACCTGTGGATATTGCTTAACTACAGAGAGTTTATACATGGAGGGTGGGGGGCCTGGGCTTTCACATTTCTCTCAGTTCCTCAGAGTATGCCAAGGCTGCTGATCTGAGTGTCAAGGGGAGATGTACGTCGCCTTTTCTAGCTGGCAATTTAAATTTCAGAGCAGCATACAGACTAAGCAAACCAAAAAGGTAACAAATAAAACCCAACAGTGTTGGAGAAACTTTTGGCATTTTTCTCTGCTAATAATTATCTCAGTCTGCAGTACAAAGACAAGTTATTCTTCCAAGTCAATGTTCATCTCAGACACCACTGGGAAAAACAGGGAAATGTGAAGAGTTTACCAGGTGTAACCAAATGTGAAGAGCTTACCAGCTATAACAACCTCTGGCTCACTGTGTTAGAGATGTGCTTAGGAGAATTTCTTCAGATGCTTTGTAACTTCCTCTTTGGCGACAACCTTGACCCAGAATAATCACTAAAAAGAACATATTCGAGCATGGTAATGACCACAGTACACCTCTCCGGCTTTCCCTGTGTCCTCAGGTATACAACTAGCTTTCTTTCAAACTCATTCTCTTTGAAAATGATAAAAATACATGAAAATGCTGCTTTCTGTGTTAGATCTAGTGCATAATGATGTTACCAAATCCATCTTTTTATAGTAATATAACCTATGAAAGAATAATTTTTGAGGATTAATTTTATGCAGAATAAGCTTTTACATAAAGGCATTTAATCTTGGCACAACACATGTTGCAGTTGGCAGAAGAAAATACTTCATTATGCTGGTAAGCGATGCGCCATGTGATTTGCTATAGCATATCAGCTGGTGTGACACAAACCTCAAATAACACTTTCTCTTACACCACACTAGTGTGCATGAACTAGTGTGGCTCAAGGTGAATGAATGAATAGTAG
Source organism: Crocuta crocuta (assembly GCF_008692635.1). Taxonomy (NCBI): domain Eukaryota; kingdom Metazoa; phylum Chordata; class Mammalia; order Carnivora; family Hyaenidae; genus Crocuta; species Crocuta crocuta. Next base: position 394,053 of record NW_027528807.1, read on the forward strand.
CAGTAAGCAGGTTTCATACAAACTTCTCAAACTTTCAGCATTAAAATGTTTTGGCTTTTTAAAGAAGCTGTTTGGTAGGCATTTTATATTCAATTTGAAAGGCTTATTTACTCCATAGGGATTAGTTCTTACAATGTATTTTTTCTAAAATTCTTTAATATTTTTTGACCATTTAGAATTGCAGTGCAATCTGATTAATTTTGGGGTAGTTGTCAGTGTTAGTAGCACTACCAATTATAACATTACAATTATAACAAATTATGAGTAACAAATATGGCTTCTAGTTATGCAACTCTTGTTATTTCAATAATTTATCTGGTTATAGAAAAAGTTACAAACCACTTTTTGCCTTTCTTTTTAGATAGACACCTCAAAAAGCATATAGGGGAGTATTCACTTTAAAATGAACAAGCATTCCACTCTAAATTCAGATGATATGTAAGACAAGCCTGCCATCTACTGACTACATCAGATCAGAAGACTCCTCAATGATAAGAAATGAATTACTCTGTAATCACTATTTAAATTTTAAGTGGGACAAAGCATTTTGTGACCAGTTTTCAAATCATAAGAAAACCTTACCTTATAGTCTAAAAGGTAGACTTGTATCCTAGTAAAAGGTTATGTAAATATTGTGTGAGTAGCATGTCCAAATACTATTGTAATCATTGTTGTACTCATTATCACTGCATTAAATCCTTCCTGAAAATGTGGCACCTAAGGAGAGCAATGAATTTAGAGTTTTTAATTATATGATCATCTACAGTGAAAAACTTATTAAAAAAATTTTTTAATATTGATGTATTTTTGAGAGAGAGGGATAAAGCACGAGCAGGGGAGGGGTAGAAAGTGAGGGAGACACAGAATCTGAAACTGGCTCCAGGCTCTGAGCTGTCAGCACAGAGCCCGATGTGGGGCTCAAAACCACGAACCCCAAGGTCATGACCTGAGCTGACATCGGAGCTTAACTGACTGGGCCACCCAATTGCCCCTACAATGAAAAAACTCAGAGATTATAAAACCTTAAATTTATATAAAGCCAGTACTGACTCTTATAAGTTATAAATAAAAACCTGAAAATGATGCATATTAAACAAAATACATAATTACTAGCATACATGATCTTTTTTCTAAAAGAAAGAGGGCAAAATTGTTGGAAAACCACTTTATGCATGATGTGATTTTAAGATATTTTTAAATTATTCATATTTGTGCCAATATTTAGTTAAATTTTCTAATGTTTATTTTTGAGAGAGAGAGGGAGACACAGAATCTGAGGCAGCCTACAGGCTCTGAGCTGTCAGCACAGTGCCTGATGTGGGGCTTGAAATCATAAGCCATGAGATCATGACCTCAGTCGAAGTCATATGCTTAACTGACTGAGCCACCCAGGATTATTATTTATGTAAACATGGACAGGCAATTATCTCTTGAAAGATAGTGAACATTTTATATTTGGGCACTATGTAGGAATAAGGATATTTCAAAATAAATGTTATATGGCCAGCCATGTTGTAATTTATTTCTTTAATTAATTGCATGTTTTCAATTTTTTTCATTGAAGATCTTATTTTTAAATGTAACTATGAGAATCAGTTTTAGGATACCATTGTGTTTCAAATTTTTAATTTTGGCTTAGTTTTTTAAATAACATCTTTGAAATGAAAACATTTTTTAGGCATGTATTTGAATGGTATGAACAAATGGAACAGAACAAAATCTTTCCTTAAAAGTACAAGACTAGTTCTACAAAGTTCAAGCCAAAAATAGAAAATCAACAAAATGTCAATCTCTAATAATTACTTGGTCATTTTCTGTTATTATAATACTTTGATAGTCTTTGATATGAAAAATAGGCAAATATTAAATGTTTATTTTTTGAATGTAAATGAGCAATGTGGAAATTGGGCTCTGATTTAAAATTAAAATGTAAGATTTAGAAGACTTATTACCTAACTATTGGGACCTAAATTTTATGAGAAGGTTAAATACAGTCTGTAGGTTTAAAAACAGACGATTTCATCTTTTGATAGATTTCACAATTAGTCTTGCAAGTAAATAGTAAATCCAATAAATGAGAAGAATTTCTGGGGTGCCTGGGTGGCTCAGCCAATTAAGTATCCAACTCTTGATTTTGGCTCAGGTCATGATCTCATGGTTCCTGGGACTGAGTTCTGACACTGCCATCCACAGAGTCTCTCCTTCTCTCTCTCTTTCAGCCCTTCCCCTATTCTCATGCACTCCTTCTTTCAAAATAAACAAACATTTTTAAAAAGTTTTCAAGGGGCCAGTGCATGGCTCAGTTGGTTAAACGTCCTATTTCCGTTCAGGTCATGATCTTGTGGTTAGTGAGTTCTAGCCCCGAGTCGGGCTCTGTGCTGACAGCTCAGGGCCTCTTTGGAATCTGTGTCTCCCTCTTTCTCTGCCCCTCCTCCATTTGCACTTTGTCACTCTCTCAAAAATAAACATTAAAAAAACCCACAGATTTTGAAATTATCCAATTACCTTCAAAACCAACACATTAATATAAATAATACTTGGACAGGAAAGATTAGGAATATACTTTTTGTCCTTATTAAAATAACTTTGGGCACTCAATGACTTTACATAGAATTCAGGATCAGGCCTTACGAGCACAAGGAGATGGACTAATAAAGAGAAGAAGGGGCGCCTGGGTGGCTTAGTCGGTTAAGCGTCCGACTTTCGCTTAGGCCATGATCTCGCGGTTCATGGGTTCGAGCCCCGTGTCGGGTTCTGTGCTGACTGCCAGCTCAGAGCCTGGAGTCTGTTTCGGAGTCTGTATCTCCCTCTCTCTCTGACCCTCCCCTGCTCACGTTGTCTCTCTCTCTCCTAGAAATAAATAAATAAATAAAAGAGAGAAGAAAACTCCGTGGCAGTTTGTAGCCTGTAAAGCTTCTGTAGTAAACTTAATGCTAAAGACAAAGCCATCTGTACCTTGTGGAATTAATTAACAATTGATTTAGAGTAGCAATAAATGCATACTTGCTATTATGATTCTGAAGAGTATTCTTTAGGGACTTAACGTCTGAAGTGTAAAGGAGCCCACTGTACACAGCTAACTCAATTGTTTTTTGGCCTCCAATTTGAAATTCTTAATGATAATACGTTAACATAGGAAAGCACCTAAGTGAAAGAGAACCTAGCGCTCTCTGGAGTCTCTAAATGCCCCATGACATGGATTTATAGTGTAATTTGCCACAAGATATAGATAGGAGCAGAAGTGGGTAAACTGACAAGTTTAACTGATTACACCAAGTAAAACACAAGAACGATAGTTGTTCCTGAAGCATGCAGGAGTTAAGAAGTGTATGTGTTCTTTTACATTACATTACATTAAGAGATGACAGGGAACAAGGTGCAGTGCCGTAGCGGTTAGAGTTTAAACTTCTGATCAAGTGAACTCAGGTAAGAGATGAGGAATACTTGATCTTTGCAATCTATTTTTTCTATTACTTTGAAAAGACAATGTTTTTTAAAGTCAGTTGAAATGAACCAAGATAGAAATAATATATTCCTCACACTTTCAAAGCTACTTTGGAGGGTAGGAAATAAATGACTTCTTAAGATAAGGCAGCTTGCATAGATATTTTAAAAACACATTTTTAGCACATACAAGAAAGCATTTTGTGCAAATTTGGTATCAGAGCAGAGGTCAAAATTGGCGAAGGCACATGATTCCTAGGTTTTGTTAATTCCTGGTAATTTTTCAAACCCTTTGTCTTTAGTTGGTCATAAAGACAATGACTCTCAACTGACGATTACACAGGTCATGTATGTGGTCCACACAGCACGCTGCTCAGTAAGTGTGTTCCCACTCAACAAGACAGCTTTCTCAACTTCCTGTTTCTAGTAGTCAAATACATTTTTCTCATTCAGTATAAATGTATGTAGGTGACTCAGTTATCTCAGAAAAATGGCTAATATAAAACACTGTTATCAGTAGTCATATTATTTATGGGTGAAGTTAATGACTTCTGGGCCCCTCACTAGGAGGGCTGAATAAAATTTACACATAAAAGAACCTTACGTTTAGTTGAAAGTATATAAAAATTTATATATTTGGGTATAATTGTATATATGATTATTTAAGCCTCACAAAATTGGAACCTGCTTTTGGGTAAACCGTAGTTGGCAAGTTTCTTGTCAAATTATTGATTTACTTCCCTTTTCAGATGAAGTCACGGATATCTGAATTGCGAAGAACTTTATGGGAGTCCTACTTCCTGACTAAATATATATATATTTTTTCACAAATAAGTTTATTGTCAAATTAGTTTCCACATAACACCCAAGTGCTCATCCCCACANAAAAGAAACAACCCACAAAACTGATAGGCAACCAACGGAATGGGAAAAGATAGTTGCAAATGACATATCAGATAAAGGGTTAATATCCAGAATCTATAAGGAACTCACCAAACTACACGCCCGAAACACAAACAACCCAGTGAAGAAATGGGCAGAAGACATGAACAGACACTTCTCCAAAGAGGACATCCAGATGGCCAACAGACACATGAAACGATGCTCAGCATCCCTCCTCATCAGGGAAATACAAATCAAAACCACACTGAGATACCACCTCACGCCAGTCAGAGTGGCTAAAATGAGCAAATCAGAGAACTCTAGATGCTGGCGAGGATGTGGAGAAACGGGCACCCTCCTCCACTGTTGGTGGGAATGTAAACTGGTACAGCCCCTCTGGAAAACAGTGTGGAGGTTCCTCAGGAAACTAACAGTAGAACTCCCCTATGACCCAGCAATAGCACTGCTAGGAATTTACCCAAGGGATACAGAAATGCTGAGGCATAGGAGCACATGTACCCCAATGTTCATAAATATCTTTTTAAAATATCTCAATGAGTATAGTTGCACTGCTCATAAATTTCTATTGGACAGAAATTGATAATGCAATTAAATTATAGACAGAAGTTTTATTCTCTTAAATAGCTAATGGGATAACAAGCTACTAGTTGTTTACTAAATAACAAAATGATATGAAAAGATAGTTATTTCTGCCATCTTAATAACAAAATATGACAAATACAGAAGTTACAGGTTTCCAAGCAAATGTTGAAAACTATCACTGGTTTTATTTGGTGGCTTAATATCTTGTGTAGGAAATGAAAGTGCAATGTAGATATTAATGGTTTAAAACATGCTTACTACATGTATATATTGTGAACATTTTATTGTTTTCCACGGAGCTAAAATATTGATCAATTAAGCTTATCCAGTGGACTCATTGATTAATAATTTATTGAACATATACTTTATTCTCATTTGTATGCCAGAATCTTCAGGAAAAAAATTATCAGCTTCTAAGTGGCCTGAAATTTAGCTGCAAAGACAAACCGTGAGTGATTCTATAATTAAACATAATAATTTTCTACTCTTAAGAAGCAGCAGAAATAGAACCTCCATGGAAATAAGTTGTGTGCTAAATATTCAGAAAGCATTAAAACTTCAAACTCTATTCTGATGTTCTTCTTTCCACTCTATGAATATGCAGTAAATATTTAAAGCTGTTGAAAATTAAAAACAAGAAGACACTTACTATATTCATTTTTTGAAAGAGAATTGAATGATTTCCCTGGAACATTTCTTTCCTCTTTTCTGATGTTTCAGCAAGTGAAAGCAGATAGAAAAGATATGGAGGGGCATTGATAAACTAAGGTCTAAAAGTTAAGGATGCAGTATGGACTCTCATATCTCATAAGCAGTAGGCTAAATAAAGAAGGCATCTTTCTTTTATTTTGTTTGTTTGTTTTGTTTTGTTTTTTTTTTTAGCTTAACAAGAAGTCCGGAGATAGGCATTGATAGGTCTGGTGCACCCATTCAAGGATATCCTTATGGTACAAACATGTCCTCATCCTTGAAACTTTCACCCTCCTGGCTGTAGGATTGCTAGCTCACCTCTAGCCAGAAAAAGGGCTGCATACCTTTTCACTCCAAGCATTTGACTTTTTATCTAGAAGAAGAGACATCCTCAGCAAATGAGTGCTTACAATTCTATGGCCAGAACTATTTTGTAAGCTACATCTAGCTGGAAAATGGTTAGAGGAAAAGTATTTAACTTGCTATACTCAATGGTAGACAAAAGCAAGATAGAAGGTAGTTGGGTTTCAGTGATGAATGAGCCAAATTAGAGTGTGTTTCACAATGAATGCACTCAAAGTAGGTTGACGACGAATTTAGGGGTCTCATTTTTCCCCCAAACCACTTATGAAGCTTTCCAATATCTCATCTGAAAAGCTATTCTATAAAAAGGTGGTGTGCTAGCATATGCAGCCTCTTCTTACTTGCTCTATTTTATAATCATCATTACTTCTGTCAGTATTCTTTGATTGCTTTATCCTGTACATTTTCAGAGAGAAATCTCAGTGCAAGTCATAATAGCTTTCAAATTGTTTGAGATCCTTTCTGTTACAAATGTTTTTATAATGGACTGATGCCTTATGTGGTGGTTACTGAAAATGGATGTGCAAATGATTTTAATATGGGGAAAGCTTGAGAATGAGCCAAAAATTCTGAGCCGTTATAATCCAAGCTCGTCCAACTAACAATGAAACTTCCAAGTGAACTTATCGAACGTACTGAGATCAGGTAACAGTTTAAAATGTTCTTCAGTAATGGCCTTGTGACCATTTAAGCTGGGTGTACCTGGCTTGGGGGAAATCTATTTTATCTGAACTACTTTATTTAAAATACAGTAGGTCAAAAACAGGCCTTAATGTATTTAAAATTTTAAATGAATGTTCCATGAGTATTCTTTTATAGGTTGCAACACACTTGATTCTAATCTTGATTACTAAACACTATAGCTAACATTTAAAATGTACATATGGTTCGTACCTGGATTACTCTATTTGCATTACTTAAATAAATTCATTTAACCCTCTTAACAATTCTGTGAAGTAGTAACCATTATTTTCCCCATTTTATAAGTTAGAGAAATAAAGAACAGGAAGACTTAAGTAAATTTCCTAAAGCCAAATAATCAGTAGGCTGGGATTAAAAGCGCGGAACTGTCCACAGTATGTGTAGCTTGTCCAAGTCTATCCATCACATGAAATATAATACTTGTTAGGCAACAAAATATTTTGATGCCTTATTAATTGCTTTTTTCTAAACTGTATGGATAACCCTTATTTCGATGTTTACCTTATTTATAGAAGCAGGATTTTGTAACTGTTTGTATAAACGTCTGGAATTTAGGAAAATTCTCTACTCAGCTTGTCTCCTGAAATATTTATGGACTACATATAATCCCATATTTATGATATTCATAATAAGTTGGTGGGGTTTTCGTTAATGGGAAACAAGGGTAAAAAGATGCAGGTCTTGCTATTCTACTGCTAATCTCTTTGTGAAACTTTAATACACTGCACTAGAACCAACGTATGGCAAATTTAATACAGTGAGAGAATAAAACAACATCTGCCACAAAAATATCCATCACCGGCTCCATATTCTCAATGGCTTCTGCAAGCTGGTAATAAGGAGATATAAATGATTTGACTCTGCCAATTTCTAGTTGTGCAGCCAGTGTAAAATACAGGGATTATAAAATGTTCCTCTGTCACCTATTTTGGCGGTGATTGGAGTATCTAGTGAAATATGGGATTTTATTCTTAGCACTTTAAGTTAATAACAATAACTGTAAAACTAATATTGTTCTTTCCAGTAATTGCCACCATCCATCATACTGCCGGGGAACGCGGGAACAAATATGTGCCACTTTGTTTCAGCGCTGGCTCCTGGGTAAGACTACGGTCTTATTACTGAGTCTTTTCTACTTAAAACATTATTCAAAGAAATTATATAGTAATGAAATCATACATTTAAAGCGAAGCACACAACGAAGAGTGTAATCATGGTTTTATAGCAATGTCGCCACCTACACCCTGACTTGGTATTCTGAGGGGATCAAGTTGTTATAAATATAGAATTCCTTGGAAAATAGTAGGTAATGATAAGGTTTTATTCAAATTGTGGTTTCGTAACACATGCGAAGCTTTTCAAAAGAGAAAAGGGAAAACACAGACGGTGCATTGACTGTTTTTGCTGTGGGAACAAGAGTGTTGGGCAAGACGTTTAAAAAAATTTAATAAAATTATTTCAAGTCTAAAACTACTCCATCACGACAGAACCATGAGTAAAAAAGGAAATGAAACAGAAGTACAGTTTTTCCTGAACTAATATTTACAGTAAGTTGCGAAGTGAAACTTTTCTTGGCTCCAAGGGCTGCCGTTTTCCCACTAGGGTGCACCGCATTAGTAACAGGTGACTTATTATTAATGTGCACTTTAAAAATAGCTCACCGGTCCTATCAACTGCCAACTCTAATATTCATTTGAATTTTTCAAAGCATCTTGGATGTTAAGTCTCATTTCACAATTACTTAAAGGTGAAAGGGCGGGCTGCTATGGGAAAGTCATTAAATTTTCTCAGAAAAGATGTTACATTTAAGCAGAAAGAGGAATTAACATACGGAGTGGGGGTGATGGAACCCATGGTCAATCAGCATTGGCCTCAGGAAAGAGCTGGACAAGGGATCAGAGTTTAGGTGCAGCTAGGGTTTCTTTTTCACTGGCTCCCTTCTCTGCTTCCTTGAGTGCATCCACATTTTCTTATTTGTTTGCAAACTGGTCTGTGCCTCCTAGTTCAACGTGGTGGAAAACAGTCTCTTCTACCCCTCAAATTCATAGTTAATCCTCAAAAGGAGCCAGGCCAATTTGGGGGATAGAAACTGGTAGGCCTGGCTTGCGGAATAGGTATACTGTAGTGTATGTCTCCGGGATCCCAGCCTGGATGCTCAACTTTAGGGTCCAGGGATTTAGAGGCTCTGGATCTCAGAAGAGAAGTGTCCCATCAAACTGTGGAGGGTGGCAGAATAAAAAACCCCAAAATATGCCACTTTTACATAAGCATTATTTTGAGCTAGCTAAAGGCCCTTGAAAAACAGCAGATGGAAGAGGGCGTTCTAGTCTTTTCTTCAAGCAGGAGGTAACTCCAATGTGAAAGATGCCCTCCCTATACCAAGAAAAAAAAAAACACTTTCACAGGGAGAATTTCATACGAAAAGGTTGTACAATACTTGTAACAAATGATTTTTGTTAAAATAATTCCTCTCCTGCTTTAGCACCCCCTCATAGTTCAGTGACTTTTCCACAATTGCCTTTGTTCAACCTAGTATAAAAGCCTTTAGGTTTAACACTTTTTAGGTGTTCGTTCCCTAACGAGGCCTTAACTTCTATGAATGTGGAGGTTTCTCCCCTGTCAACCTGTCTTAGTTCATTTCAATTCTTAGGCACAGCTGAAAACCCAAAGAGGATGAAGCTAAATTTTTGCCTCGTCTACAACTGCAAGCTTTACTTGACATTCAGGTACTTTGAGCTTTCTGTATCAAGAGACCGACAGGCAAGGAAATGAGCTACCATCATGGCAGGAATCATCAAGATGAGGCTGTGGTAGGATGTGAGCAGGGAAGAATGCATCTGGCCCTCAAATCATGTCCTCTGGGACATTTCTTGGCACTTTGCTTCCCAATTTTGAAAACAAATGCAGCAGCCATGACCTGAGAAGACCATGATGACTAGAGGTCACAGGGATGGACCTTCAGGTCACCCTCCTAGATAAGCCACCTAAACCAGTGGAAGGAAGTGAGAGAGAGAAACCTGTATTGTTGAGAATAGAGATAAGGATCAATACCCTTGACACCACGGTAACAGTAGAGGTTAGTTTTTCCCATTAGCTTTCCTCTTGTAAAAAATGGCAGAGCTCTTTCCAGTGGGATGAAATTACATTAAAGACCATGTGGTGTAAAGGATGGACTGTAGGGGATACTTAACACCATCAAGTCCTCCCCTTTCAAGACCAAGGCCCCGATTCCCCCGTGCAGGGAGCATGCATTCCTGGTGGCTCACAGCTGAGTCCCTTTCTAGGCCTTGCTCTCAGCCTAAGGCACTGCTTTGGTCAAGGTCATGGCCCCTTCAGTGGACAGTTTGTATCAGTGGTTGATCTAGGTGGAGAGGCAGAAAGTTGTCTTAGATTTGAAGAGCTCTCTGAGAGACCAACTGATGCTGAAACCAGCTATGTGAAACAATGTTGGAGTTCAACTTCTCCCTTTGCTCTTTCCCTCATAATGGGCTATTTCTCCAAACCACTATCTACAGTAATAATGCTGCGAGAATCAAGCCTCTAATGTTCCTATTCAAGATGGTGACATAAGAAGAGCCTGAACTCACTTTCTTCCATAGACAGACATTATCTATGGATACATTCAGAAAATTTTCCTTTGGAAAACAAGTAAATAGCATAGCAACTCCTACACTGGGGAAACAAGGGGGGAAAATCTGGATCAAAGCAGGCTCAGACACATTCTCACTATAATCCCCTCCTTCTGACACAGTGACTCACAATCAGAAGGGAATCCAAAACCTCGAGCTGTCCCTGAGGAGTGAAGGGTTGAAACCCTTCATCAGGCACCCCTAATCTTATGATTTGTACCTGAGAGATGAGCCTCCAATACATAGCATTGAAAGCCAATAGAACTTGTGTCCAGAAGACTCACAAGGCTGTAGTAATCTGAGATTGGGTGTTCAAAGGCTCATGAGCACAGACCTCCTAACCCCAAGGCCCAGTGCATAGGAAGCAAGTTGAAAAGCTCAGACTTTCTGTAATAGAGGCTCATTTGCTTATCCTAAAGTGTTGGCTGGTGAGGTAGACCTCTAATTTAACACACATCTAGGAAAACCTACTAAAACATTTTTTCAGGGACAGAAGCTGGCAGGTGTCATCTTCGTCCCCTCTGCTGCAGTCTGGAACAAATGTACTGAGGAGGGTGGTTTTTAGATGTTTTCAGTGCTATGGGATTTTTCAGCTGGCACCCAGGAAATGTCCCAACTTCATTTGACCCTGTTGCCCAGCAGGGCTTAGATTCCTACATGCTGTAAGACAATGTGAGGCAGGTCTTGGTCAGCTTTGCATGCCACGGGCACTGTAAAGACTGAAATAGAACCCAATCTTATGAAATAGAGCCTTAGGCTGAAGACCAGGCTTCCAGTATGATACACAACTAAGGACTTTCTAAGCTGCTCTCAGGAACCAGTGGCTGGTGGACATCATTTTGATGTTCTCCCTCTGCCTCACTCCAGCTGACTGGTATCTTCAAGAAAGCAGCTTATACGGGGCGCCTGGGTGGCTTAGTCGGTTAAGCGTCCGACTTTCACTTAGGTCATGATCTCGCGGTTGGTGGGTTCGAGCTCCGCGTTGGGCTGTGTGCTGATTGCCAGCTCAGAGCCTGGAGCCTGTTTGAGAGTCTGTGTTTCCCTCTCTCTCTGATCCTCTCCTGCTCACACTGTCTCTCTCTCTCTCTCTCTGTCTCCTAGAAATAAATAAAAACATTAAAAAAATTAAAAAAAAAAAAAAGGGAGGGACATGACCTATGATATATTCTAAGATCTGGGAAAAAACCTTCTGACCAGGAATAATCTACCCAGAAGAGATGCCATTCAGAATTAGAAAAAGAGGTAAAGAGTTTTCCAGAGAAGCAAAGCTAAAAGAGCACATCACCACTCAACTAGCTTTTAAAAAAAGATAAAATAAAAATAAAATTTTAAAAAGGACATTTTGAGATGAATAAAAAGGGTGGTAATAACAGAAAAATGAAAAGAAAGTATATCTCACTGGTAAATATATGGTAAGACTCAGAATAATCTAGTGTTGTAAAGGTGGTGGATTAATCACTTATAAAACTAGCATGAAGATTTAATAAAGTCACAAAAATATAACTAAAATAATTTGTTAAGGGATATACAAGAGAAAATGAGATATAAACTATGATATTAATCACTAAATAGTTGGGAGGAGAATAAGCTGTTACATATAAAGCCTCATGGTAATCACAAAGCAAAACCTATAGCAGATATATAATAAAGAGAAATCTAACCCCACCACTAAGCAATTCAGCAAACCTCAAAGAAAGCAAGAAAGGAAAAGAGGGGACTACAAACAGCCAGAAAACAACAAAATAGCAATAGGTACATATGTACCAATAATTACATGTTAATGACTAAATTTCCTAGTCAAAAGATGTAAGTGGCTAAGTGAATTTAAAAAGAATCTGACATGTGCTGTCTACAAAAGACTCACTTCAGCTGTAATGACACACAGGTGGAACATGAATGCATGAAAAAAAATATTCTATGTAAATGGAAATCAAGAGAAATTTGGGGTAGCTATTCTATCAAAGTAGGCTTTAAAACAGTAACAAGAGATGAAAAAGGTCATCACATAATGGTAAAGGGGGTTGATCCAAAAGATGTAACTTGTGTAAATATATTTTAGAGACCTAAAGGAGGAAATAGCAGTAAAATAGGAGATTTTAACTCTTTACCTTCATCAATGGATAGATTATTCAGAGAATCAGCAACAAAGCATCAACCTTAAATCACATATTAGAGAAGATAGACTTAAATATACAAAGCATTCCATCCAAAAGCAACAGAATACACATTCTTCTCCAGTGTATATGCAACATGCTCCATGGTAGATTGTATGTTAGTCCATAAGACAAGCTTAATGACTTTAAGAAGATTAAAATCATATCAAGAGTCTTTTCTGACTATAATATGCTAGAAATTAATTAAACAAAACTGGAAAATTCACAAACGTGGAAATTACACACTATGCTATTAAACAGCTAATGGATCAAAGAAGTTGTTGAAATAGAAATTTAAAACAATTACCTTAAGACAAATGAAAATGGAGATATTACATATCAAAACTTATGTAATGAAGGAAGGCAGTTCTAAGAGTGACATTTATAGATATTATGTGTACGATAACCTCACAGCTAACATAATACTGAAAGGTAAAAAGTTGAAAGTTTTTCCTCTAAGATCAGGGACAACACAAGGATACCCATTCTCCCCACTTTTTATTCAACACAGTGTTGGAAGTCCTTGCCATACCACCTGGGCAATCAAAAGAAATTAAAGTCATCCAAAATAACCAGAACTGAAGATGATATGATATCATATATGGAAAACAATCTAAAGACCCCACCAAAAAATTATTTTCTTTAACGTTTATTCATTTTTGAGAAACAGAGACCGAGCACAAGTCGGGGAGGAGCAGAGAGAGGGAGACAAGAATCTGAAGCAGGCTCCATGCTCTGAGCTGTCAGCACAGAGCCCAATGCAGAGCTTGAACTCAGGAATGCAAGATCATAACCTGAGCTGAAGTCGGATGCTTAACTGACAGAGCTACCCAGGTGCCCACTCACAAAAGAAACTCTTATATTTAGTAAAGTCTGAAGAAACAGAATCATTACACAAAAATCTGTTGCATTTCTATACACTAGTATTAAACTTCCAGAAAGAAAAATGAATAAATAATCCCATTTACAATGGCATACAAAAGAAAATATCTAAAAATAAATTTATCCAAGGCGGTCAAATACCTGTACACTGAAAAGTATGAAGCACCAATGAAAGGAATTGGAGACACAGACAGAAATTATATACTCATGAATTAGAATACTGTAAAAGTGTCCACAGTACTTAAAGCAATTCATAGATTCAATGCAATACCTATCAAAATTCAAATGACATTTCTCAGAGAAATAGAACACATAATCTTAAAATTTGTATGGAACCACAGAATAACCCAGATATCCAAAGAAATCTTGAGTAGAACAAACCTGATTTCAAACTATACTATTAAGTTATAGTAATCAAAACAGAATGGTGTTATAATAATAGACGTCTGCATTAGTGAGACAGAAAAAAGGCTCAGAAATACACTCACATATATGTGAGCAATTAAATTATGACAAATTAGCCAATAATATACAATGTGGAAAACACAGTATCTTCAGTAAATGGTGTGGGAAAACTGAATAGCCATATACAAATAAATGAAACTGGACTATTTTATACAATTATCAAAAATTAACTCAAAATGGATTAAAAACATGAACATGCAACCTGAAATCATAAAACTCCTAGAAGAAAACACAGGGGGGTAAGCTTCCTGATAATGACTTTAGTAGTGACTTTTGTTTGGATTTGACATGGAAATCAGAGGCAACAGAAGCAAAACTCAAAAAGTAGACTACATGAAATTGAAAAGCTTCTACCTAGCAAAGGAAACCATCACCAAGATAAAAAGGCAACCTGGGGTCTCAGTTGGTTAAGCATCTGACTCTTGATTTAGGCTCAGGTCATGATCTCATTACTCATGAGACTGAGCCCCAAATCGGGCTCTGTGTTGACAGTGTGGAGCCTGCTTAGAATTCTCTGTCTCCCTCTTTGTTTGTCCCGTTCCATCACTTAGTGTCTTTTCCTCTCAAAAATAAATACACATAAGCTTTAAAAAAAAAAAAAAGGCTACTTAATAAATGGGAGAAAATAGTACTTGCAAAACATATCTGATAAGGGCTTACAATCCAAAATATAAAAAGAACTCCTATAACAGAAAAAAAAAGTCAAAAAATGGGCAGAGGACATGAACAGACATTTTTCCAAAGAGGGCATACAGATGGCCAACAGATACACAAAAGGTTTTCACAACATTACTAAGCATAAGGGAAAATCAAATAAAAACTGCTATGAGATGTCACCTCACAGTTCTTGGAATGGCTATTATCGAAAAGATAAGAAAAAGCAAATGTTGGCAAGAATGTGGAAAAAAGAATCTTTGTGCATTGTTGGTAGGAATGTGAATTGATACAGCCACTATGGAAAGCACTATGAAGTTACCTCAACAAGTTAAAAATAGAACTACTACATGATCCACCAATTCTGCTTTTGGGTATTTACCAAAATAAAATGAAGACACTAATTCAAAAAGATATGAACCCCTGTCACAATATCATTACTTATGATAGCTAAACTAAGGAAACCACCTGTGTCCATGGATGGATAAATGGATAAAATGTGGTATATATACACAATGGAATATTATTCAGTCATAAAAATAAATCTTGATTTTTTTGCAATAACATGGATGGACTTTGAGGAATCTATGCTAAGTCAGCAAAAGGTAATTACCATATTATGTCACTTATGCGTATAATTTTTGAAAAAGCCATAATACAAAGAACAGATTGATAATTGCTAGGGGACTGGGGCTGGGCATAACGGGTGAAGGAGGTCAAAAGGTACAAACTTCCAGCCACAACATAAGGAAATCATATGGGGCACCTAGGTGGCTCAGTCACTTAAGTGTCCAACTTCACCTCAGGTCATGATCTCGCAGTTTACAAGTTTGAGCCCCGTTTGGGACTCTGTGATGACCGCATAGAGCCTGGACCCTACTTCAAGTTCTGTGTCTCCCTCTTTCTCTTCCCCTCACCAACTCATGCTCCATCTGTCTGTGTCTGTCCCCCACCCTCACAAAAATAAATGTTTTTAAAAAGTCATATGTATATAATGTTAGTGTAGTTAATAACAGTATATGGTAAATTACAAAGTTCTTAAGAGAGTAAATCTTAAAAGTTTTCATAAGAAAAAAAATTATAGTGATAGATATTGTCCTTACTGTGGTAACCTTTCACAGTATCTGCAAATATGGAATCATTATGTTTTACACCTGAAACTAATGTTATGTCAATTACATCTCAGTAAGCAAAATTAAAAATAAGTTAGAATCAAAATTAAAGAAAATATTTTCAATATATTTAAAAAACAAAGACTCTAAAGTCAAACTCTATTTTCACATCCAAATTATATTTCAAAATAAGTGTAGTGGTCAAGTTACCTCAGTTTTCTTTAGTTGTTTTTCTTTCCCATAAAATGAAGATGAAAATAAGGTCTCATTAAAAAATGAGATAATTATAAAAATCACTTAGATTAACTGCAAAGTATAAGAAACCAAAGAAAGTAAAAGTTTTATTATTATTTTAACTAAGAATTTTGTTTTGAGGAAACTCACTTCTGAAACCACATTAAATGGAGAAAGGTGCAGTAGTAAGAATTTAAAAATTCAATAATGTCTATAAGTTAAACATTTTTATATTAAATATATGCTTTTATATAAAATTCATATTATATGAATATATATGCATACTTATTCTTGCTTTTTCTTAAAATAGCTTAATCACATTTCTAATATGTGAAACTAAGGCAAATACAGTAAGAAAATGTGTATTGTAAATCATGCATAATTCATCAAAAGATATAAGCATATGTAACATATAGTTTGCTCCATATGCTTTTTCATGTTTTATAGCATTATTTATCTATCTTTAAGGAAGATAAAGAAATCTAAAGTTTCTTATAGCTTTAGGGGCTTGAAGTCTAATATCAAGATGCCAGCAGGGCAGCAGCGCCTGTGTGGCTCAGCCGGTGAAGCATCTGTCTTTGGCTCAGGTCATGATCTCACGGTTTGTGGGTTCAACCCTGAACTGGGCTCTGTGCTGACAGCTCAGAGCCTGAAACCTGGTTTGGATTCTGTGTCTCCCTCTCTCTCTGCCCCTTTCCTGCTTGTGCTCTGTCTCTCTCAAAAATAAGGAAACATTAAAAAAATTAAAATTAAAAAAGACGCCAGCAGGGTTGATTTCTGGTGAGACCTCTCCTTCTGGTTGGCAGATAGCCACCTCCTCACCATTTCCTCAGATGGCCTTTCTCTGTGCCCACTCAGAGAAAGGTCTCTGGTGTCTCTTCTTGTTCTTGTAATGAATCTTGTCCTCTAGAATTAGGACCCTACCCTTACTTATAACCTAATTTAACCAGAATCACCTCCTTAAGGCTTTATCTCTAAATACAGTCCCAGTGGGAGTTAAGGCTGTAGCATATTAATTTTGGGGGGGTACACAAATCAGTTCATAACAAACAGGTATCACTTTAGGTCTTAACTAAGCTTATTTACATGGAAATGGAGCTAGGTGGCTTTCCAAATTAAGGTGTGAAGCATCAAGTTATAACATACATAATAAAAAAATGGAGGTATAGGCATACTTCTAAACCCAAATAAAATTAATTAGCTTAATTTGTTAATTTGATATGCATAGGCATGCAATTTAAGGACCTTATAAAAAGTGATGTAATCTAGCTAACTTTACCTGTCTCATGAGTAGACTGCGTGCATCTCTTTCCAAATCTGGTTTTAGTGACTTCATGTTGACAGATTGAAATCAGCCACAGTACTTTAAATAATAAAGAAGTTTGGAAAAAGCAAAAATCAGAGCTCCTCTAGCACATCCTATTTGGAGAATAGGGAGCAGAAGAATTAAAGATAAGATGTATTTAAAAAGAAGGGTAAAGTGTTTATTTAAAAAAATAGAATAATAGAGAGTTGACCTAATGGAAGTGGATAGAGATTTATGTTTTTTACTCTAGGAAGTTCTTCTTTTTTTTGTTAGAAGTTTCACAAAAGAGGAAAAAAATTAAGAGGTCAACACCCCAACAAATTGCACCTTAGCAATAAAATTTTTCAATGCCAAGTGCAATCCATAGGGAGTCAGTATGTTAAACTATCCTCTCAGAATATATTTTAAGACAATTTGTTCATTTATTCATCAAATATTGAATCAGGTAAGATCATATGCTTTGCTTTGCACTAGATATATAAACCTGGAAGGGTCTCTTTCCTTAAGGAGCTTAGAGCCTAGTGGTAAAACAGACATTATATAAACAAATCAATATAAAAGTACAAATGTTGAAAAGTGCTGTCAAGATCATGAAAATGTGCCATGGTAGAAAATGACAGGGACAGATCTAATTAGAAAGGCTGTTTGGAGAAGACCTCTATGAGATAATGATATTTAGAGTGAGATTTGGAGGATGAAAAGAAGCAGGCTGTGTGAAGATCCACAGGAAATGCATTCCTGGCAGATAAAACATCATGAAAGGGCACTAAGTAGGACAGCTCTGGGCCTGTTTTATGAGCTAAAAGCAGGGCATTTTGGCTTGGGCAGAGGTTGTGACTCAAATGCCTACTGGGCCAGTCAGATAAATAAGTAAAATTAGAAAGGTGTGTTTAGTTGTATTCTTTTTATCCAGATATATTTCATTTACATATTAATGGGATCTTAATTGTATTCTTCCCAAAGGGACTCTCTCTGGTTACATATGAAACACAGGGGAATATTTTTCAGGAACCCAAAGAAATATGCTTGGTCATGATTCTATGATACATTCATCTCCTGGGTCCATCTTTTGTTTTCCCCCTCAACTTTGCAATACTGAAAACAAAAACAATAGTGCAATCTCAGTGATAAATAACAAATGATAGTGGATCTTAGTATCAATATAACAATAAGGTGTGGGAGTCTTTGGTAAATTGAGAAGACACACTTCTCATAATGACCAAAGTCACTACACAATCTGAGAAATCTTGCCATAAATGAAGGCCCAGATTTAGCCAGAGACCATAATTTTTAAAGAGGAGTTTATGTCCAGGTTGTTGCATGTAATCTCCATATTTTACAATATTGGCAAATAATTTAAATTCTAAAAAACAGAAGAGAACAGTAATTACTACCAAGACCAAACAAGAACTAAACAAGGCCTAAAGAAAGCCTGGGACTTTACACTACTTGCAACCTAACAAATTAGCCTTCAGATTTCATCAAGGCCACAAGATGTAAGACCCCTGTGTCAGGGACAAAGAACAGTTTATTACTCAAATGTAACACTAGGCAGATTATCAGCATTGGTATTCATTCCTCCAGCCTCATTTCCCAATGATCAACGCAAGGGAGCCAGCCAACACCAGCATATATATTGGATTGTGTTATAGGAGAAGAACCCTCATCTTAGAAAACCCAAATATTTTATAAGGGGCAGAAAGCAAGATTGCCATTTTACTCTCCAGGAAGGTATCTTTATCTTCAAGCCTTTAAGCAAACCCTTGCTCTGGAGGGAGGCTATCTCTATAGTCCAAGGCAATTCATCATATGAACATGCCTGTAAAGTTTCCCTAGACTTGGCAGTGCCTCTTCATGAAAGAAGTGTGAAAACAAACCCACAGAGAATTGTCTCTCAACTTCCATAGGCCTCTAAATTTCAATCTTTCGGTGAAAGCATAATGAGTGAAGGAAAGAGTCATTTAAAATGAATGTTTCTAGGGATGATAGACAAGAGTTAGGTTGTGAGTAGGTTTATAGGCCACATAAAAGAAGGTCCTTTTTATAACATATTATTTAGTGGGAGTCTATTGTTGAATATCAAGAATAAGAATAGCATGGACCACTTTAATGTTTTCAAGAGAGAGTTTTTGTAGTTAAAGAAGAGACTTGACAGGGATTGACAGAGGTGAATCATTTAGAAAAGACATCTCAAGATGTCTAGACATGATAAGATAGTCTGCCGGAGTGCCTTAAGTGCAGATGGAGAAACGTAGATTGATTTTTGATATTGTCTAGAGGTTGGATCTTTAGACATGATTAATGCATGGGGAAGATAATGGAGATAAATTAAACAGAAAAGTCTCACAGGTTTTGGCTTGAAAACTCAGGACAATATTTGGCCTTACTTGCATTTATTCAAAAGGAAAAGTTAATGAAGTAATGTGTTTGAGGGTAAAAACAATAGTTAAGTTTGCTTATGTTATCTTTCAGATGCCACTGAACACTCAGCAACAGAAACAAAGGAGGTAGGTGAAGATAAATTTAAATAGAAGTATTTTTCTGTTACACTTGTAATATTGGGAACAGTTGGCATACAGATGGCATTTAGAGTGATTTGTGTGAATGGAATCACAAGGAAGGAACAGTGAAAAAAAAGAACTTAAGAATTGATTACTGAAAAAATTCCCCCAATTTTTAGAAGGTTTTTGGGAAAGTTAAAACCAAATGAAATTAATAAAAAAAAAAAAAACCTTTCAGACTCATAAGCAAAAAGGAGGGAGAACACGGACAAGTTGCAATAGAGACTAAGAGAATGTTTCTAGGAAGAAGATGTCCATCACATGACACTTAAAAAAAGGGAGATGAGGACAGAGATGAGTCCACTGGATTTGCAAACACAGAGGTCAGGAGGAAAGAAACAGGAGACTGGTATAAGCTGAAACTGATTAATAGTGAAGAATTAGAAACAGATCATCAGGTAATATTTTTCAAAATGTTTTCTATGAAGAAAAGAGAAAGCAGAACTTCGGTAGGTTGAAGAATCGAGGTAAGCTTTGTTGTTTTATTTATTTTTTTAAAATTTTTTAATGTTTTATTTATTTCTAGGAGAGAGAGAGAGAGAGACAGCGTGAGCAGGGGAGGGTCAGAGAGAGAGGAAGACACAGAATCTGAAGCAGGCTCCAGGCTCTGAGCTGGCAGTCAGCACAGAGCCCGACGCGGGCCTCGAACCCACGAACCGTGAGATCATGACCTAAGCGAAAGTCGGACGCTTAACCGACTAAGCCACCCAGGAGCCCCTAGCTTTGTTGTTTTAAAGATGGATCATTTTTTAAAGGATCATTAATTCCTAATGGGAATGATTCTACTGAGAAGGAGATATGGATAATGTAAGAAAAGGTAAGTGGAATACAAGTCATGTAGATGTGACCCATGTAGATGGCATATAAACTGTATGTGACCTACATGACTTGTGATATAACCTCTGTGGAGAGATTGTCCTTTGATTCAATGTGAAGCTTTTCCATCTTCACAGAGGAAAACCAGTAGATTCAGAAACAAATACATTAAACATTTTACTTAAAGGAAGATGAAAGGGATTCATGTTTCATGGCATTTTTATAATAACATAAATAATAAAATCAGAGGGGCCCCTGGTGGCTCAGCTGGTTGAGAGTTCAACTCTTGATTTCAGCTCAGGTCACGAGCTCACAGTCATGAGATGGGACCCCATACTGGGCTCTGTGCTGGGCATGGAGCTTGTTTACAGTTCTCTCTCTCCCTTTCTCTTCCCCTCCCTGTCTCTCTCTCTAAGATCAACAAAATCAGAGAGCAAAGCAATGGTAGGTTTGAGTAAAAAGGAAAAGGTAGAATATAACAATTATATAGAGAGTGTAAGTGATCTTTGTTAAGTGTCCGAATGAGGTTAGCATCCATGGGTCTATACCAGCACTTATTCAAGGATGTGGGGTTTTCTCTAGGAATAACTCGCTGCATTACTAAAACAGAAAAAGTCTGAGTTTATCCATAGCTGGAGCACCAGATAAAATATTTGAAGATGAAAGTTCATTTTTAAGGGAATGAGCAAAGCAATGGTAGGTTTGAGAAAAAAGGAAAAGGTAGAATATAATAATTATAGGGAGTATAAGCGATCTTTGTTAAGTGTCCATGAGTCTATGCCAGCACTTATTCAAGGATGTGAGGTTTTCTCTAGAAATAACCCACTGCATTACTAAAACAGAAGATATCTGAGTTTATCCATAGCTGGAGCACCAGATAAAAATATCTGAAGATGAAAGTTCATTTTTAAGGAAATGACTGTAATGATGAACTACAGAATCTACAATAGGTAAAGAAGAAAGCAAAACTTGGTGTTTTCAGGTAAGCAAACCATATATAGTTAGAATAAATGGACTGTATCTCTCTATGAGAACAGAAGTTGTTATTCTGAGTTGGCTTTAGGAGGAAACATGGATAGATGGATAATAGTGGTTTGATAGGATGTATGAATTTGTGATTTTAGATGTTCTGCAATTTCTGAAGAGGACAGTTTCCAAGGAGTTTCCCCAAAGTGGAGGAGAATAAAAATTCATAGGTGATCAAATGACAAAGAAACCCCATGTACGTTGCACTTACTGAGATCAGCTTGAAGTATGGAACACTCAGGAATATTGTGAAACAGATAATAAGGCCAGCAATGAATAAAGAAAATAATGAGGAGTTCAGTATATACTAAAAATAATCACTGTTGTACTTGTTGAAATATTCAGTTTCTGGATATAATTTTTGGAGGTACTAAGGCTGTAGACTTCGGGAGAGCTTCAAAGTTTGTTCTGTTACCAGTTACCGCTGGTGATTTCTATCATCAGAAATTCAAAACACAGTTTGGATAAAGGAGTTATAGAAAATGATAGGAGACAAAAGTCAGGCTATTAGAGGTTTTCTGATGTCAGAATGGGAGAAGCAGATTTTATAGTGGAAGGGCTGGGGGCAAGGATACCAGTGGGTTATGAGGGTGTGTGTGTGTGTGTGTGTGTGTGTGTGATGATAAAATTGAACCTTCAGCCAGGCAATCAGAGGATTAGTGCTGGGGATTTACCAACAACATAATTGGACGAGGAAATGAATCTTCAGTTTCTTTCAGCTGATCTTCCTCCTCTTCACTTTGCCTAGTTAATGAGATTTATAAACTCTAAGTGTACTTAGAAAAATGACTCCATTTATGTACTGTCCTGTAGTGCTAAAATAGATACATAAGCATGTTCTTTGTCCCTTGGTATATAACCTGCTACCATACTAACTGGCAAACCTAGAAATTGCTGCTAACAGGTATGATGGTGGGCCAGCTGAATTGCTAGATAGACAGTATTTGATGATATGCCCAATGTGCTGTGTGAACACCATTATCATGTGGACTGATAGCAATAATAGGGAAGGTGGCAATCATTAAAAAATATTCAGTGCATGGACATAAAAAGTAGGTTAAAAAAATTGTATGCCAACCTAGTAAGAGATGGTGCCACTGTAAGTCATCAGGAACTACCTAGATTGTGTACTCTCCTAGTCACTTGTTACTTGTTTCTACTGTTGGCCGAGGCCTGACCATAGTGTAAGATGAACTCAGATACCAGAAATGAAATAGTGCATATAAACTTCCTCTTCTAGATCATTAGGCTTGATTTTGATTCACATGCTTTTAATATTGATGTAGGTTTCTTCCTATTTAGCTTGAGAATCATAAACTAAGTTTCTGTGTGTATTATTCTATAAATAACTCTTTAAGCCTTCCAGAATACTAGCCATTGTGCTAACAAGTAATGAAAATCGCATTTTTACTACAGCAAAACTTAAAAAGTCTTATTCCCATTTCTATGGAGAATCACATTCAGAAAGATTTAGTGACTTGCCTTAGATCACACTGCTAAAAAGTGACTGAATCAAAAATTCTAGTTCAGGTGTTCTTTCTACTTACTAAAGGTTCCTTTACTACTGTTTCCAAACAATTCTGTCTTATTGAAAACAATACATGGCTTCTCCAGTAGAGTGAGAATAGATACAAAAATGACATTGAGACAGATTAACTTTGGTTAGAAATTAAATGTTTTGGGAGTTAAACAATAAATTGTTTATATTTTATAGAGGGAGAGAGGGAATCCTAAGCAGGCTTTATGCTCAGTGCAGGGTACAATGTCAGGCTAGATCCCATAACACCAGGATCATGACCTGAGCCAAATGAAGAGTTGGACACTTAACTGATTGAGCCCCAACAATAGATCATTTTAGAATAATTGATTAGATTTTTATGCAATAATGCAAAAGTATAAACTTGTAGGGTATGTGGGATTTTTGTTAAGAGAGAATAAAAACTCCATGGGAAATTTTATGGAAAAAGGTGGCAAAGACTGGAAAACTCAAGATGTTTGCAAGGAAGAATTATAGGTTTGGCTAGTAATAATCAAGGGAATTGAAGGATATAAGAATGGAAATGTTAATCAGGGCAGGTCATAGAAAGTCTTGAAAAGCAGGACAAGGAACTTTAGGGGGAGAAAGGAGACTTTAAAGTGGTAAATTACAGTTGTATTGTGAGATTAATCTTGTAGGACTTTCTTAGGGTGATGAAATAGTAAAGACTGAATTGGGTATTGGTTGTGAGAAAGGAAAGAATACTACAGCCTCACTGAATAGAGAGGGAGTTAAGATGTGGGGTTTAGGAATAACATTTATATTTTTGGTTTGGCTAATATTGTGATATTATAAACAGATATAAAGTGGCAGAAGTAGAAAATAGATTAAGGGAAGGTAGTATTTTGTGGTAGAAAATTAAGGAACTTCAATAAGAAACTGGAAATAATATTCAGATGCAAATGTGGCGTTCAAAAATCAGATGTGGATACACATTTGATAATAAATCTTATGAGTATGAATGTTTAGACCTAAAATTTATGAGTAGTAACTAAATGCCAAATATTGTTCCAACTAGTAATTACATTTTTCTATTTCTATAACAGGCTCATGATATAATAACATTAAAACCAGCTTTTAACAGGTGAAGAAATGAGTAAATGTAAATCATAAGATATAGAGCCAATTTTATTCTAGAATATTTGCTCCTAACTCTTATATTATTCAGCCCCCAATAAGGCAGAGTAAAAAAAAAAAAGAAGATTTTTATTTATGAAACTGAACACCATGGCTTATAAAAGGCAGTAGGGAATTTTTCAAGAGGAAGTAGATGGAATTAACATTTGCTAAAAAAGGACTTCATGGATATAGCCACTGAGAAATGTCTGCTAACTTTTATTGCAGGTAATTGTTGACCTTTGACAAACAATTCGATAAAAATTGAAATGAACAGTAGCAAAGGAGTGTATGCAAAATTACTCCCCTAATACTTTTTTATTGAGAATCTTTTTTTCAGATGAAAAAAAGAAGAGGTTCCAGTTAAAGATGGCACCATAGAAAGATGCTGAACTCATCTTCCATGGATGCACTGACTCTACAGCTACATTTGGAAAAATTTCCTCTGAAAAAAAATCTAAAAACTAGCTGAACAACTCCTACATATTGAGCAAATGAGAAAAACCCACAACAAAGCAGGTAGGAGAAAATGAGATACATTCTCACCATCAACTCCACATCTGACATGGCGACTCCAAATTAGAAGGGAACCCAAAACTAGAGCTTCTCCCTAAGGAGTGAAAGTTTTAAATCCCATATCAGGCACTTGAACTTTTAAGACCTACACTTGCCAGACAATTCTCTAAAACATCTACCTTTGAAAAACAACTGGGTTCATGTCTACCAGACTCCCAAGGCTATATAGTAAACTGACAAATTCTCTTAAAAGGTTAAAACACATAGTCTTACTCTCCGCAAGGGCTCCTGGGTGGTGTGGCTCAGTCAATTAAAGTTCTATTAATTTTGGCTCAGATCATGTCTCATTATACTCTGCTGGCAGCGTGAATTCTGCTTGGGATTCTCTCTCTCATCTCTGTGTCCTTCTCCTGGTTCTTAAATATATATATATTTAACACTTACATATTTACATATATGATATATATACATATGATATATATAAAGGCTATTACCTGTGGGTCTGGTTCCTAATCAGCCTAAATATAGATGCTCACTGAGATCCTCTGCATTGAAGTGGGAGCCACTAAAAACAAGCTATTCACACAATCATAAAGGTTAAAGAAACAACCAAGATGGGGGGCAGGCTTAATGGTAAAGATACCATCTCCTACAAGACACACTCCCTCAAGACAGAGATGTGGAGGTTTTATCTACTACATGGAACCAATATAGAGATTTAAGGAAGAAACAGAAATGTGCTCCAAATGTAAGGAAAAGATAAATCCTCAGAAAAATTCCTTCATGAAAGAAGAGAAGTTATTTATAAGGTATTCAAAATAACAGTCATGAAGATGTTCGCTGACGTCAGAAGCATGGATGAACACAGAGAACTTCAGCAAAGATATAAAAATATAGAATTTAACAAATAGAAGTTTCAGAACTGAAGAGTACAATAACTGGAATGAAAAGTATCCTAGAAGGGTTCAATAGCGGACTAGATGAAGTAAAAGAAAAGAAATGATAAGTAAACTTCAGGACAGGGAAATGGACATCACACAATAGCACAGAGAATAAGAAATACAAAAATGGAGATAGCTTATTAAGGAACTTTTGGAACTACATGAAGTGAACCAACATTCTAATTATGGAGATCTCAGAAGAAGAGAGATAGAAAGAGGCAGAAAAGTTACAATGGTTAAAAAACCTTCCTACCTGGGGAAAAGAAACAAACATCTAGATCCAGAAAAAACAGAGTTCCAGTAAAAAGAACTCAGACCCACACCAAGAGATATAGTTTAAATGTCAAAGAGGTAAGAAAAGAATTTGAAAAACAGGAAGAGAAAAACAAGTTGTTTGTACAAGGGAAGCCCTCGAAGACTATCCAATTCTTATGCAACTTTGCAGAACAAAATAGAGTGAAATGATACATTCAGAGTGCTATTTAAAAAAAAACTAACCAAGAATACATGGTAAAGTTGTCTCTATCAGAGAGATAAGGAGTTTTCCAGACAAGAAAAGCTAAGGTAGTTCATCACCACTGGACAAGCCTTACAAGAAATGTTAAAGGGGCTTATTTAAGCTTAAAAGAAATGGTGTTAATTATTAAGAGGAAAACATATGAAAGTATACATCTCATTGGTAAAAGTAAATATATAGTAAATCAAAATAACCCAATATTATAATGCCAAATTAATGACTTGTAAAATGAATATGAAAGTTAAAGACAAAAGTGTGACATCAAAAACGATATGGTGTGGATCAAGAAGATGTGGTTTATCTATATGATGGAATACTATATGGCAATGAGAAAGAATGAAATCCGGTCATGTGTAGCAACATGGATGGAACTTGAGAGTGTTATGCTGAGTGAAATAAGTCAGGCAGAGAAGGGCAAATACCGTATGTTTGTACGTATAGGAAGATTAGGAGGAACTTAATGGAGGACCGTGGGGGAGAATAAGGGGGGAAATAGTGGGGGAGAGGGAGAGAGGCAAACCATGAGAGACTCTTGAATGCTGAGAATGAAATGAGGACTGATGGGTGTGGGGGGAGGAGGGTGATGGGCATGGAGGAGGGCACTTGTTGGGATGAGCATTGGGTGTTGTTGGAAACGAACTTGACAATAAACTATTTACAAAAAAA
>NW_027528807.1:420930-434254 GCF_008692635.1 Crocuta crocuta
AAATGAGGACTGATGGGTGTGGGGTGAGGAGGGTGATGGGCATGGAGGAGGGCACTTGTTGGGATGAGCATTGGGTGTTGTTGGAAACGAACTTGACAATGAACTCTTTATATATATATATAGTATAGTATATATAGTATATATATATATACATAGTGAGGAGTAAAAATCGTGAGCTTTAGAATGCGTTCAAAGATAAGTTATCAGCTTAGAAATAATGATGATAAATAGAAGTTGTATGTAAGCCTCATGATAGCCACAGAGAAGAATTACAGGACATATATAAAACAGAAAGACCAATAACTAATCATACTACTAAAAGAAATCATCAAACCACAAGAAAGAGGGGAAGAGAGGAGCTACAAAGCAGCCAGAAGACAATGAACAAAATGGCATTAATTAGGCAATAATTAAGTGTAAATGGGCTAAATTCTCCAATCAAAAGACAGAGGGGCTGAATGGATAAAACATGACCCACCTATATGCTGCCTACAAGAAACTTTCCAAATGTTCTCCCTTCAAACACTCTAGACTAAACATAAATGAATGAAAAAAAATTCCATGAAAACAGAAACCTAAATAAAGTTGGTACTGCTGTACTTATATTAGACAAAATAGATTTTTAAAAATATTTCATTTTAGAGAGAAAGTAGGGGAGAGGCAGCGAGGGAGAAGAGAGAATCCCAAGGAGCCTCCACGCTGTCAGAGCAGAGCCCAACAAAGGGCTGAAACTCATTACCTGTGAAATAATGATCTGAGCCAAAATCAAGAGTTGGATGCTTAACTGTCTGAGTCACCCAGGTGCCCCTAGACAAAATAGACTTTAAAATAAAGACTGTTATTGGAGACAAAGCAGGTCATTGCATAATGATTAACAGATCAATCGAACTAGAGGATATAACATTTGTAAATATGCTTCTATTTAGAAGCACCTAAATATATGAAACAAATAATTAGTAATAATAGTAGGGGACTTTAATACCCCACTTTCATCACTGCATAGGTCATTCAGACAAAATCTTATTAAGAAATTATTGGTCTTGAGCAACACATTAGAGCAGATGGACCTAACAGATAAATACAGAACATTCCATCCAAATGTAACAAAATGCACATTCTTTTAAAAGCATGTGGAACAGTCTCCAAAATAGGTCATATGTTAGTCCACAAAACAGGTCTTAATAAATTTGAAAAGACTGAAGTCTTATCAAGCACTCAATGTCATGAAAGTAGATATCAGCTACAAGAAGAAAACTGTAAAATTCACAAATACATGAAGATTTTACATGCTACTGAACAACCAATAGGTCAACGAAGAAATCAAGAGAAAAAAAAAACCTAAAGATAAATGAAAACAGAAATACAACATACCAAAACTTATAGGACACAGAAGTGGCAGTTCTATGAGGGAAATTCATAGCAATAAATGTTTATACCAATGACAAGCAGACTACTATGAACAATTGTACAAAAGTAAATTGAACAACCTGGAAGAGATGGATAAATCCCTAAAAACATACAACCTACTAAGACTGGATCATAAAGAGAAAGAAAATCTGAACAGAACAATCACTAGGAAGGACATTAAATTAGTTTAGAAAAACCAAAAAACTACTGCCTACAAAGGGCCCCAACTAGACAGCTCCACTGGAGAATTCTACCAAATATTTAAAGAAAAATAACGATACCTCTCAAACTTCCAAAATACAGAAAAGGAGAGAACTCTTTCAAATTTTACGAGGTTACCATAACTCTGATACCAAAAACCAGACAAAAATGCTACAAGAAAATGTAGACCAATATCCCTGATGAACATAGATGCAAACTCTGTAATATTAGAAAAATCAAATTGAAAAAGACATTAAAAGTATCCTACACCCTAATCAAGTGAGATTTATTCCAGTGATGCAAGGGTGATTCAAAATCCACAAGTTGATCAATATGATACACATAACAAAATGAAAGATTAACAATTGTCTTATCTAAAAGTTGCAGAATATGCATTTGGCAAAAATGAATACCTGTTTATGTTAAGAACCCTCAACAAAGTGAATATAGAGAATTTTAACTCAAGATATAAAAGCCATGTATTACAAGCCCAAAGGAAACTTTATACTAGTTTATGAAAAGTTGAAATTTCCCTTTAAGATTAATAAGATGACAAGGATGTTACTTTCATTCAACATAATATTTAAATTACAGCCAGAGAAATCAGGTAAGAAAAAGAAATAAAAAACATCTCATGGGTTCAGAGAAGATGGCAGAGTAGGAGGATCCTGAGCTCACCTTGTCTCATAGACATGTTAAGATACAGCTACAAATAACTCTGAAAATGACCTGAAGACTAGCAGAACAGACATTCCATAATTAATCATAGAGAGGAGGCTACATTGTAAGGGTAAGAGAGATGGAGATGCAGTTAGGACCAAACTCCCAGTGAGATGAACCATAAAGAAAAAGGACATCACAAGCATGGAGAAGTGGGAGGATCACCCCACACCAGGAAGCCCCAGAACTGGGGACTAACACTGGGAAGACAAGCCCCCATGACATCTGGCTTTAAAATCCAGTGTCACTTGCCTTCATGAGCTTCCAAAATCAGTGGGCTTAACTCCCAGAGAGTTAGGGAGGCAATATGAAATGGTGTCTCCATCCTTTAAGAGCCAGCATAACTTTACCCAAGATAGGACAGAAGCAGCAATTTGAAGAGTGCCTAGGGTACACATGAAAGAAGTTTATTTACGAATCTCAGAACATGTGCTAGAGGGGTAGAACTCTCCAGGACCTTTCTCTAGGTACAAAAGTGCTGGTAAGTACCATTTATATCCCTCACCCCCAGCCTAGATAGCTTGATACATGCAGGAGACAGCATTAACACTCTTTAGCTACCTTGGTAGAAACTTATGTCCCACCTTCATGTTCCCCTGTAGACTCACCCTATCAAATCTACTTGGCTTGGCAGGAAAGCATCTCCTGCCCCATTATACCCTGCAACCATCCCCAGCAGGGTTGGACGAACTACTTAGTACTCCAAAGTAGTACTAAGGGAGAAAAAGAGAGAGAGAATGCCACACACCATCACACCTATCATTCCAGAAGCCCAGCCTCTTAGCTAGATGTATAGGGAACAAGCCTTGCCCTTTGGTGCACCTGCAGTTGTGGCAGAGAGGCCAATTACAGGCAGCTAACCCCACTGCTAGCCGAGCCCACTGATAAGCCCATGGTAGTCTTAGATCTCTCAGCTATGGGGACCAACCCCTTCCCAGTGTGTGTGCTCACAGCAGGCAAAGCAGGGAGTTGCAGGTGGCTGAGCTGAAGGCAAACATGGCTCAGTCACAATGGTAGAGCATACATAGCACACACGAGACACCACTGGAGCACCTGGTTATGAGGACCAGGGAGGATTGTGCAAGAGGACACCACAGTACCTCTTATATACCAGGACACGGCTTTCAAGACAAGATATAGCTGATCTCCCCAATTTGAAGAAACACAGAAAGTGAGACAAAATGAAGAGACAGAGAAATAGGTTCCAAATGAAAGAATAGGACAAAATAAAGCCAAAAGAGCTAAATGAAATGGAGATAAGAAATATGCCTGATAAATAATTCAAAGTAATGATCATAAAGATGCTCAACAAACTTGACAGAAGAGTGGATAAAGTCAGTGAGAACTGCAACAAAATGGAAATATAAAAAAGAACCACTCAGGGATGAAGCATTCAGTGACTGAAGTAAAAAATGCCTGAAGAGAATCAACAGCATATTAGAGGATACAGAAGAAAAGATCAGTTAAGATTTGGAAGAAAGAGTAATGGAAAGCAACCAAAATGAATAGCAAAGAGAAAAAAATGAGAATCAAGGGAACTCAGCAACATCATCAAGCATGATAATATTCATACTGTAGAAATCCCAGAAGGGATCCCTAATCTGGGGATGGAACCTGACATCCAGGTCCCGGTAGCACAGAGAGCCTCTAGCAATATTGACCCAAGAGATCCACAGAAAGACACATAATAATTAAAATGGTTTTAAAAAGTAGTGATGAAGTGGGATGCCTGGGTGGCTCAGTCGACTAAGCCTCTGACTCTGGATTTCAGCTCAGGTTATGATCTCATGACTTAAAAGATTGAGGCTTTGTGCAGGCTCTGACAGCACAGAGCCTGCCTGGGATTCTCTATCTTCTTCTTTCTCTAGCCCTCTCCCCTACCTCAAAATAAATAAATAAACTTAAAAAAAAAAGTAGTGATGGAGAAAATAAAAAGCACCAAAAGAACAGTTATATTTAGGGGAAGCCCTGTAAGGCAATCAGCTGATTTTGCAGAAGAAAGTTTGCAGATCAAAAGGGAGTGGCATGATATATTCAAAAAACCTGGAACTAACAATACTCTACCCAACAAGATTATCATTCAGAATAGGAAAGATGAAGACTTTCTCAGACAAACTAAAGTGAAAGGAGCTCATCACCACTAAACCAATAAAGGGAATTCTTTGAGTGGAACAAAAAGATCATAACTAGGAGAAAGAAAATTATGAAACAAAAAAAAAATTCCACAAGTAAAAGCAAATCTATAGTAAAGGTAGTAGATTAATAACTTATAAATCCAACACGAAGGTTAAAACACAAAAGTAGTAAAACTGATAATATCTACAAAAATTAGGGGATACACAAAAAGATGTAAAATATGAAATCATATATATAAAAGTGGAGGGGAGAATAAAAACGTAGTGCTCTTAGGATGTGTTCAACATTTAGCTACTGTCTTCTTAATACACACTGCTACATGCGTAAGATGTTCTATATAAACCAGTAACCACAAATCAAAAATCTATAATAGGTACATAAAATGTAGAAAAAGGAATCCAAGTATAACACTAAAAAAATAATAGTAAACCATCAAACCACAAGAGAACAAGAGAAGAAAGGAACAGAGAAATGCTCCAAAACAACCAGAAAACAATGAGCAAAATGGCAGTAAGTACATCCCAACCAATAATTACTTTAAATGTAAATGGATTAAATACTCCAATCAAAATCCAGGATGTCTGAAGAGGGGGGAGAAACAACATTGATATGCTGCCTACAAAAGACTCAGTTAGACCTAAAGACACACACAGATTGAAAGAGATGGAAAAACATATTCCATACAAATGGAGGAACAAACCAAAACCCAAACCACGGTAGCAATACTTCTATGAGACAAAGGAAAATTCAAAGGAAAGACTGTAGCAAGAGACAAAGAAGGGCACTAAATAGTGATAAAGGGAACCATCCAATAAGAGGATATAAAAATTGTAAACATCTATACAAACATAGAAGCACCTACATAGACAAAGGAAATATTAACAGACATCAAGAGGTAAATTGCCAGTAATATAATAACAGTAGATGACATTACTATCTCAATTATATCAATAGATAGATCATATAGGTACAGATAGAAAACCGACAAGGAAACAGTGGCTTTGGATAATGCATTAGACCAGATAAACTTAACAAATCTATACAGAACACTCCTTTCAACAAGAGCAGAATACACATTCTTTTCAAGTGCACAGGGAGCATCTCTACAGTAGAGCACATGTTAGGCCACAGAATAATTATTAATAAATGTAAGAAGACTGAATAGTTATGAAGCATCTTTTCCAACTGCAATCCTATGAAACTAGAGATCAATCACAAGAAAATATAAGTAGAATACAAATACATGAAGGCTAAATAACATGCTACTAAACAATGAATTGGTCAATAAGAAATCAAAGAGGAAATCAAATAATACTAGGAGACAAATGAAAATGAAAACAATAATCTGAGATCTTTGTGATGTAGCAAAAGCATCATGGAAAAAGCAATTCTCAGAGGACACTTGCCAATCATAAGGCCTACCTTAAGAGAAAAGAAAAATCTCAAACATCCTAACCTCATACCTAAAGCAGCCAGAGAAAGAAGAACAAAAAAAGCACAAAATTAGTAGAAAGGAATAATAAAGGATTAGAGGAGAAATAAATAGAGATTTAAAAATAAAAAGATCAATGAAATGGAGAGGTGGTTGTTTGAAAAGATAAACAATGTGGATAAACCCTTAGCCAGACTCATCACAAGAAAAACAGAGGACTCAAATGAGTAAAATATGAAAAAGGATAAATAACAATTGACACCACAGAAGGAGAAAGGATTATAAAGGAATATTATAATGCATTATAAGCCAAATCAGGAAAAATAGATGCGGAAAATTTGAACAGACCAATTACCAGCAATGAAATTGAGTCACTAATAAAAAAAACTCCCAGTAAACAAAAGTCTAGGACCAGATGGTATCACAATTGAATTCTACCAAACATTTAAAGAAGAGTGTATATGCATTCTTCTCAAACTATTTCAAAATATAAAAGAAAAAAGACAGTTTCCAAATTAATTCTACAAGACTAACATTATCCTGATATAAAAAAAAAACAAAGACACTAAAACACCAACAGGCAAAAAACAAAATCCCACCAAGTCAAACCAAAAACAAACAAAAGAACCCTATAGGCCAATCTCTCTGATAAATACAGATCCAAAATTTCTCAACAAAATATTAGTAAACTGAGTTTAATAATATACTTAAAAATAATCCACTATGTTCAAGTAGGATTTATTTCAGGTATCCAGATATAGTTCAATAGTCACCAAAAAGTGTGATACATCACATTAACTAGAGAAAGGATAAAAAGAAACCCATGATTTTAATAGATGCAGAAAAAGCATTTGATAAAGTACAACATCCATTCATGATAAAAACTCTCAACAAAGTAGGTTTAGAGAAAACATACTTCAATATAATTAAGGCCATACATGAAAAACCCATAGCTAATTTCATACTCAATGGTAAAAGATTGAAACATTTTTAAGATCAGGAACAAAACAGGGATGTCTGCTCTCATCGCTATTATTGAATATAGTATTGAAAGTCTTAGTTGTAGCATCAGAGAAAAAGAAAAAAAAAAAAGAAGAAATAAAAGGCGTCCAAATTGACAAGGAAAAACTAAACCTGTAACTATTTGCAGATAGCATGATACTATGTATAAAAAATCCTAAAGACTCCACCAAGAAACTGTTAGAACTGATAAATTCCATAATGTTGTAGGATATAAAATTAACATACATACATCTGTGCCATTCCCAAAGGAGTAGAGAAATTATTACAACAATCCATTTACGGTTGCATCAAAAAGAAGAAAATATTTAGGGATAAGCTTAACCAAATAGGTGAAAAATGTGTACTATGAAAACTATAAAATATTGATAAAAGAAATTGTATGGAATGGAAGAATTAATATTTTTAAAATGCCTATGCTACCTAAAGCTATCTACAGCTTTAATGCCATCTCTATCAAAATACCAACAGCAGTATGCACAGAAGTAGAACAAACGGTCCTAGAATTTGTACAGCCAAAGCAATCTTGAGAAAGAATAAAGCTGGAGATATTACAACCTCAGATTCCTAGACATACTACAAAGCTGTAAGAATCAAAACAGTATGGTACTGGAACGAGAATAGACAGACACATAGATCAAGAGAACAGGATAGTGAGCCCAGAAATAAACCCATGCTTATATGGTTATAATTAATCCATGACAAAGGAGGCAAGAATATACAAAGGGAACAAGAGTCTCAATAAATGGTGCTGAGAAAAACAGACAGCTACATGCAAAAGAATGAAATGGACCACTTCCTTACACCATACACAAAAATGAACTCAAAATGGATTAAAGATCCAAATGTGAGACCTGAAATCATAAAATTCCTAGAAAAAAAAATATAGGCAGTAAACTCTTGGACACTGGCCTTAATAGCATATGTATGGATAGGTCTCCTAAGGCAAAGGGAAGTCATAAATAAAATGTTGGGCACACTAAAATAAAAGGCTTTTGCACAGCAAACTATCTACAAAACAGGAAGGCAACCCAGTGATGGGAGAAAATATTTGTAAATGATACATCTGATAAAGAGTTAATATTCAAAATATATAAAGAACTCATACAATTCGACACCAACAAAAATATCAGATTAATAAAGGGTTAGAGGACCTGAATGTACACCTTTCCAAAGAGTATGACCAAAGGACACATGAAAAGATTCTCAATATTACTAATTCTTAGGGAAGTGCAAATCAGAACCTTGAGTGCATTATGCTGAGTGACATAAGAGAGAAACAAATACCATATGTTCTAACTTATATGTGGAATCTAAAGGCAACCAAGATAAAACAAAAGCCTAGCTCATTATAGAACAGATTGGTAGTTTCTAGAAGCAGGGATTGGGTGGCCAAATGGAAGAAGGGGGTCAAAAGATATAAACTTTCAGTTTTAGAATGAATAAGGCAATGTGATATAATATATAGCATGGTGACTATATAAAATAATACTCTATTGCATAATTTAAAGTTGCTAGGTGAGTAGATCTTAAAATCTCTTATTGCAGTTAAAAGATTGTAACTATGTATGGTGACAGTTATTAGGCTTATTTAAACAGCCATATCTTTTATATATGAATGCATGGTAGATTAATTACAATTAAGTTATTGTGTCAATTTTGTATTTCAGCGGTATACAGAATGAAAATGACTTAGGCAAGCAGTAATAGCCCTACCTATTACAAATGAGAGTCTATTAAAATTAAACCTATCAGGTTAAAAGAGATCAGAATGGCTAAACTTTATCATATCTGTTAATGGTATTTCCATAGAAAAATTAAACAGTAAATTTAAGACTTAAATATTCAGTGTCTTTTTTACTTTGATTTGAAAAGCCCATCATGAAAGAAAAAGGCATTATGGTTGAATGAAATCCTATGCAATAACATGTCAATTTTTGACCTTTCAAGTTGAAAATATCTTAAAACTCTGCTGGCTTGTCAGAAGGAAAAGAGCTACACTGAAAAATTCTAATACATCCGACTCTGTTAAAAATCTAAAATTGCTAAATCTAAATACTTTTGACAAAATATTTTGTAAGAAAACAAAGTCATAAAAGACAATTGGATGGTATCCTACTATATAGAAGATTGAAGATATAAATAAAACATGAACCATATTTTATCATTTAATTTGCATAGTTTTAAATTCTTTTTCCAAGTTGACAATACTATAGATATTTTAGTGACACAACTGTCCACTAAAAAAAAAACTAATATTCAGTATTACTGTACTTGATGGAAAATATGTGAAATGTCCTACGTACAGAATTGCATTTAAGTAGAACAAATTTAGTTCAAAACAATTAAGCCCGATTTGAATTATCAAACCATATAAATCCACATCTACATAGAAATGACTTAGGATTTCTATGAATTTTAATAGTCTAAAAGTAAATGCCCAAACTCTAAGACGGTTAGTCTGTATGCCAGGTTTCCCTTGGGAAATAGTTGAAAGAAACGCCCGTGAACATGCGCATGCATGCACACCCCCCCACCCTTTAGCAAGGTTTCTGGAATTTTCATGTTGGGTATATATCTATAATCTTCCTGTGGACCCAATATGCACTTACTAAAATACTGACAATAAAGAAAGTACACAATTAGAATACCAAACTATCATCAAGATACTGGTGATCTCATATGAGGGCTAAAACAGTAAAAAGCTACAAATGAAATG
This sequence comes from Crocuta crocuta, assembly GCF_008692635.1. Classification (NCBI taxonomy): domain Eukaryota; kingdom Metazoa; phylum Chordata; class Mammalia; order Carnivora; family Hyaenidae; genus Crocuta; species Crocuta crocuta. Next base: position 430,566 of record NW_027528807.1, read on the forward strand.
TAACATTCACAAGGCAGGTAAAATGCCCTCAGAAATTCATCATCTGGGTCATATCCTTCTGAATGTTTGGTAGCCACTGAAATATTTCCAAGCTAGTCTTCTCGGCCATTGCTAGTTCAGATACATTTTGTTGTGTTAAATGGCCCCCCAAACTAGTCATTACTAGTGTCCACATGGAGTCAGAGTACGGGAACCCATCATCAGAAATCCTGTGTTGAGGCGCCTTGGGGGCTCAGTCAGTTAAGTGTCCGACTTCGGCTCAGGTTATGATTTTGCTGTGGGAGTTCAAGCCCCACATTGGGCTTGCTGTTGTTATAAGCATGGAACTTGCTTCAGATCCTTTGTCCCCTTCTCTCTCTGCCCCTCCCCACACTCTCTCTCAAAAATAAATAAAACATTAAGTTTTTTAAAAAATACTGTGTTACTACTTATTATAAAGCAAGGCTATTGTGAATTACTGTTTTGATGATTAAGACACATTACTCAATAGCAATTTAGAATTCAAAGTCAAATGAAATTTAAAAATCTGCTTATTTAATAAATATTTAATAACTTTTATCATAATATTTACTCACATGGAAGTGAATAGTGCACGATAACCTTAGATAGCTACAACATTGTCCTTGGTACTTGTTTTTTGTCAGAACATAAAAATTAGTGCCTAATCTTTATGTTCCTAATCATAACCTAAAGATTAGTTCCATAAAGAATTATATAAATATAGTTTTGAATGTTTTAAATCCTTGGAAGACAGCTCCGTGTAAGAGACAAGTAGAGAAAACGGGGGGGAAATCTGAACTGTTTTGTGACAATAAAATGATTGTAGTAAAACAAAGAATTGCAACTTTTCATTCATGAATAACTGGACAGCAGCTCATTTGGAAGCAATGTAAGGGGACACTTTAGTGCAGTGATGTCTTGTGCTCAGTGCACAGGATGTAAACCACAGAACACTGGTTAGAACTGATGAGGCCTGGCCTTTCAACGCAGTCAGCATCAGAATGAGAGCAGTGCCGTTAGCTTTTAAAAAGACAATGATGTTGTAGAATTTAGGTGTGGATAGTAAACTCCCCCTTAACAAATATGCAACAAAATGCTTGCTTACAATGAATGCAAAACTACCACTCAGATGGTTTACATAAATTTTAGCATGTACTGCTTACATCTGTTTGGTCTCATATTTTTAACTTTCGTTTTTGTACTTTTACATCAGGTGATTTGTCTTAATTCTTGACAGTACTTGAATTGACAAGATGTCCAATATCTAAAAAAACAAAAAAAAATCCTTTATTTGTGTTACTGCCTTTTTCTAGTTAAGTATAAAAGACAATTGAGAATTCTTCAGCTCTAGTGATTGACAGGTTTGTTAAGGTATGTGTTTCCTTGTGTGGAAGAGGGATTATCATTTGTTTCTGCAAAGAGAAGCGTGTCATTTAACTAGGTCAGTAAACAGGAAGATTTTATAGGAGTTACCCGAATCGTCCAACTTTAGTAGGTAAAAAAAAAAATGCCAGCTTAGAAAGGACAAAGCCTGTGGATCCATCATGAAGACAGCTGAAAAGAATGAATTGGCCACATCATGGTTCAGTTTGGCAGCTGCATGAAGAAATACATGTTGTTACATTTGTTTCAGAGAGAAAAAGGTTCACTTAATGCTTGTAGAGAATGACAGACAACTTTTGTTGTATGTTTTCACTTTCCAACTTTCTTTTAGAACAGGAAGTCCTTCCTATTCAAAAATGAAAGGACACTGAATCAAAAAAAAATTAATAAGCACGAACAATTAAATCTATTAGTGAGATGTTAGGAACTGCTTTACATGGGAATAAAGGGAATCACATGTGCTTTCAAATTCCCTCAGAGACAAAAATTACTACTCAGGTCTCAATTCTGAGCTACTAGGGCAATAATGCATATCTTTTTTACTTAATGGAGATAGGGATGAATGTTTTGTGTAACCAATTCAGTACTGAACGAATTACATAGTAGAGGAAACAGAATATCTTCTATTTTGAAAGCTGAAAACTGACTAAAGATGTCTATTTTTTAATCTTGTGGAAGTATCTGTAAAGTATCGAACAAATGTGTTCCTTTTAAATTCTGTAATAATCATCTTTATATGAGACACATAATCATCCAGGGACGCTATAAAACAACTGTTTTTAATATTTCATATGGCATATAACAAAACCTAGAACATATTTCATGAAAAAATTGTCTCTGTTTTTCACATGTATGAATCCGTAGCTGAAGGAAAATAAAGTTTGTTTTGTGTTGATGTTCTTTACTTTTTTCTTTTTGGCAACATTACATTCTGGTCAGCTCTAAGTACATTATTCTGTGGAGGATTAATCTTATATCTCTGGGTCACTAGAAAGCTTTCTGGTTCAAATGTTTATTTCACGTTACTTTATTGAAGACAGGCCATGCTTTCTGTGATGCCCATACCAGTGGAAACTGGAGAGAATGTTAGAGAAAAAACATTGCAAAGGTGAAAGTGGCTAGTCCCTAAACTAATTAGACAGTTAATCATATTAAGGCCCTTACACGATTCTAGGGATTTATAGCACTGTTTCAGCTTAGATGAGAGGTCAGTATAATTCTTGGCATTAGAATCAGCTCTAGCTAATAAGAACCAGTAACTTTTACTAAAAAAATAGTCCTTAACTTTGGGTTCAGTGTAATGTTATGTATTAACACCTGTGAGCCTTTAAAAGAATTGCCTTCCATTTCATAGTTTCCCCATGATCTGTCACAGCAGAAAGCATAACATATGCTTTATGCCTATTTGTTTAATTGAAATATCAGACCATAGGAAGTTAAATATTCAAAGATCTGATACTTTTGAAAATAATAATATAGATCATGATATTAATATCTGATAAAGCAGTCAATATATAATTAGAGATGGACGAAAATTGAATTTTTATTTTCTAAAGATATTATTTTATCAGAGGCCACCATGAGAACATTAAAATGCTAAAAAAAGATGCTTAATGACTTATTGCACATGGGATAATTTGTCATTTGGATAAGATTTCTTATTCATAACTGTTCAATTTTCAATTCCGAACTAAGAGTAATACAAAATATGTGCACTTGGCAAAAATAACTCATTACCAAATCTTTTAATTACCATTTCGGGAATGATTTTAAAAAATAAAATATACACCACCTCCAGCATTTTCCTTAATGACAGGTAATCACAATGACCAATGAAGTTTTAAACTTTATCCAATTATTGTTTTACTAATGTGTTAATGAAACTCAAATGCACTGTAAACTTTTAGATACATGAATATATCAGCATTTTTCAGTTAAAAATCTGTTAGTTATTATTTTAGGTATCTAACACCAAATTAAATATAGCCATACCCTTTCTCATACACAAAATTATTTGCTGCTTCTTAATCATTCCAGAAGTTTGTAGTTATAGTATTAGTTTTTTCTTCTAGCAATTCAATTCATGGACTTTACTTTTTAACATTTGTTTAGGGAAACTGTGATATATATTGCAAAAGAGAGGATATATTCAATAAAAGATAACAGATTAAAGTGATTCTATATAATCTGTGTTAAAATCTAGATAGATTTTGTATTTTAAAAACAATTTTGAATATAGCCAAAAATATTTGATACTTTATACGTAAGAACATAAAATTATTTTCCTACATATAAAATTAAAGACT
>NW_027528807.1:434337-661785 GCF_008692635.1 Crocuta crocuta
AAATCCTAATTCATGATGCTTTGATTTTTTTTTTTATGTTTATGTTTCAGAGAGAGAGAGAGAGAGAGAGAGAGAATGTGAGTAGGGGAGGGACAGACAGAATTCTAAGCAGGCTCTGAACTCAGCACAGAGCCCTATGGGGCTCGCACTCACAGAACCTGTAGATCATTACCTCAGCCCAAGTTAGATGCTTAACTAACAGGGCCACCCAGGCACGCCCAAAATTTTAATGATTCTTAGGAGTTCTGATACCCAATCAGCTTTAAAAATCATTATAATATTTACTCTTGTAACCTCTTTCAAATTAAAATGCTATATAACTTTGAAATGTATTATATTTGTCCAAATTTGCTTTTGCATACATTGTTATTGTTCATCTTCTCTTAAAGAAGCACATGATTCTAACAATTTTTTTTAGTCAGAAATGATTTGATTAAATATCCCTGCAAACTCTCATGGGCTTTCATGTAGGTAGCAGTAAGAACACCTTGCTTCTGGAACTGTGTACATTAAAGGACTCATGTGAAGAAGGTCAGGTGGGATGCAGGGGACGCTGGTGGGCTCCGGGCCCCAGCCAGGGCCACAGGCCAACCAAGCCAAAGACCTGTGCTCAGGAGGTGGGGGGGGGGGGGGGGAAGCAGGGCATAGGTGGCCGGCGCCACTACCCTGTTCGGTTCAGGAACTGCTTCACCTTGGCCTACCTCTGCTACCTCATCACTTACAAGTGCAGCACCCCGTCCCAGTACAACACCTTCTGGAAGTGTGTGTATCCTGGGGTCACCCACCTCTTAATGCAGCTTTGCAAGATGGTGTTCCTGGCCACTTTTTTTCCCACCTGGGAAGGGGTTATCTCTGACTTCACTGGGGAGTGACCAAGGCCAGTGTGGATGTGACAGAGCTGATAGACCTAAACCTTGGCATGTCCCAGAATGCAGGCGAGGGGGAGTACAAGATTATGGTTGCTACCCGAGGCTGGACCACCTCCAAGCTCATTAAGCACCCCTCTCTAGGTTGGACCCTGGAGCTTTGAGTTTGACTGGAAGTACACCCAGATGAGCACGGACTCCAACATCAGTTTGGTCCACTACTATCATTGCACCTGCCCGGGTCTGAATGAGAACACTGTGACCTATACCAGAGTTTTCTGTGAGCAGTGCTCCTGCCTCTGTTCCTTAGTGTCTAGGAGGGCTTTGTCCTGGAGACCTTTGTCTACCTCTGTTCCCTGGACAGCTGGACAGCACTGCTGTCTGGAGCAGTGGTGACAGTGCTGCTGACCCTCAGCACACTGGCCTTTGAGGTCACTGTTGTCAACATGCACAGGTGTGGTTTGCCAGGCACTCACATACCCTTACCCTGCCTCCACATCTCAGTGAAGTAAACAGTATTTGGAAAGTTAAAAAAAAACAAAAAAAAGAAAAAGAAATAAAGAAATGACTCATGTGAGATTCTACTCACTACCTGTGAAAATATTTCAAAGTCAACAATCACTTTGTTTACTAAATTGTAAACATAAGGGTGCTTGGGTGACTCAGTCTGTTAAGCTTCGGACTCTTGATTTTGGCTCAGGTGATAATCTCATGGTTTGATGCAGGAGTTTGAGCCCCACATCAATCTCTGTGCTGACATGTGGAGCATGCTTGGGATTCTCTCTCTCTCTCTCTCTCTCTCTCTCTCTCTCTCTCTCCCCCCTTCCTCCCTCCCTAGCTCAAAATAAATTTCAAAGAGTTGTAAAAATAAACATATTACTTCTTCATACACCTACTTTTGTTTATTTATTTATTTATTTTTGAGAGAGAGAGAGAGAGAGAGAGAGAAAGAAAGAGAGAGAGAGAGATACAGCATGAGCAGGGGAGGGTCAGAGAGAGAGGGAGATACAGAATCTGAAGCAGGCTCCAGACTCTGAGCTGGCTGTCAGCACAGAGCCCAGTGCGGGGCTCGAACCCACGAATCATGAGATCATGACCTGAGCCGAAGTTGGATGCTTAACCGACTGAGCCACCCAGGCGCCCCACACCTACTTTTAAATACATACACCTGGGTGTGGTTGGACTCTCTCTAGAAGTGTTTTCTATTTGAGAGAGAAAATAAAGCTGCTAAGGAATGGGCTGACTGCTGGACTCAGTCAAATGGGTCAATATATTTTGTCTAGAGGTCATCATCTTTGTGATGCTTAAAGCAGATTCATAAATTATTGATTAATAAAACAACTTGACATAAGGGTACATGTAGGGATTGGGGGAAGTAAGATTTACTGTTATAGTTATTTTGGCTGCATATTATAATAGGGAAAATGCTTCTTGAAATCAACAGTTGGGGGTTAGAACCAAGCAATCAGCTTTGGATGAACTTGGGAAAACTATATAATGTGGATCTTAATAAGATCCTTTAAAACTTTAATGTTTTATTTATTTTTGAGAGAGAGAGCGCGCGAGAAGGTGAGGGTCAGAGAGAGGGAGACACAGAATCCGAAACAGGCTTCAGGCTCTGAGCTAGCTGTCAGCACAGAGCCCGCCACGGGGCTCGAACCCACGAACCGTGAGATCATGACCTGAGCCAAAGTTGGACGCTTAACCGACTGAGCCACCCAGGTGCCCCCTGGATCTTAATAACGTCCTTAAATAAACTAGCTGAGGCTTATGTGTGAAAACATACAAATGTTATCTAGAACGAGTTTTGACATGTAACCACCATCATCACATCACATAGACAATGTGCTGTGTCAGCTGTAACTTAGACAAACCTGCAAATCTAATCCAAGAGCAACACATTTTGTGGCTCAGTACAAATGTTCCCAGTATTATATGCTTCTTTGCTGCACATCATCAATGTCAGCTTTAGGGTAGGATGTGCTTCAACATTTTGTGAGTATTGTTATCTCATTAGTGAGGGGAACTTAGAATTATGTCCATATATTTATCAAATGATGCCAAACAGTAATATTGGTTTAATGAATATTTAACTAATACTGGTGGCAATAATTTCACATTACACTTCTCATGCACAAAGGTGGCTTTAAAAAATGTTATCCTGGGGGCGCCTGGGTGGCTCAGTTGGTTGAGCATCTAACCTTGCTGTTGTGGGATCGACCCCACCTCTGGCTCTGTCTGGAACATGGAGCCTGCTTAAGATTCTCACCCCTCTCACCCACTTACGTGTTTTCCATATCATAATATTCTTTAAAAAATTTATCTTTAACTATAATGTGTTTAATACAGATATATTTAAAGTTTATGGTTTTCCTTCACAGAAAAAAGAGCAGATTACTATATTTGGACATTTGATTTGGACACTTGACTACATTTTTATATTACTGATTTTACTTTTATTTTTGTTTTAAGTTTTTAATTTACATATTTATTTTAGGTAACTTAATATGCACCAAGTATTTGCTACATAGATCTAGTTGAAATAAAAATTTTCACATTATTTCTAAGAAAGGATGTTTTTAATTGGTACAGAACTGATTTAATAACAATATTCCACAGTTGGAAATAGTTATTTGATAGTGGGTACTTCAGCTTTGAGTCAAAGAAGAGATCTGACTCATTCTTTGTTTTCACAATACTGTATTCCTCCTCTGTATTTCAGTGGGTACAAGTAAGATATTTAACTTTGTATATTATCAGAGACACTCCAAATTAATTCTTTAGGCTATTGCCAATGAGAAAATATTAGAATGTGAAATAAAGGTTATTACTGTGACAAAGAGGAGCTCTGAACACTGATAGCCATTTGGGTTTAATATTGTTAAATGAGGCCACATTACTGCTATAACAGTTGGCTGTCTAATAAGCTGGAATATCTCATCAGAAGTATTATAACAAGATGTGCTCTGAAGAGTCTGTTGGAAAACAATAGCTCAATATAGCTCATCTAACATTCAGTACCCTCTCATTTGCCTCCTCTATATTGTCTATTTCTGCAGGGTTAGCAATGAGAATGGAGCATCACATGCTTATCAGCCTCTGGCACCCTGACTTAGTCAGGGTTTTGATTAGTCCCCAAAGAAAGTATGTTTTACGGAAAGATATTCTGATTATCAACAAAAGGAAGCAGGATGGCAAATGACGTTGGGAGAAATTGCTCAAATACAGAATAGAAATAGAAAACCTATGAATTCAGTGACATTTCAGAGTCTCTTAAGCAATGGCCATCAAAGCACTGGGTATATTGTATTGATAGATTTAGTGTCCTTCTCAAGGTTTTTGTGAATATAAATCTATCTTTTGATTAGATCACTATTTTCATAAATATAGAGGGTCTTTTAATATAAAATGATACCATTTGATTTTATACATATAATTATACCTTTTATATACCATTTAATTTAGAATAAACAATCATAACTAATTTTAAGTTTTCCCCTTAAATTTGGATATCAGGGTTTTTTTTTTCCAGAAGAAAAATATCCTCCTAGTAAAAATATGCTTTTTATGTAAAATTCTGTATATAGGACTCTAACTTTGAGACATTTTTAGATTATTTCAGATTACAGATTTATGTGCAATATTAATTAAGAAAAAATATAAAAATTTCAATGTCAATTATGACACTACCATAGATTTGGTAAAAAGAATCTTTTCATTGAAAAGTTATATGTAATTTCAGTGACTCATAGTATGCTATGCTGTTTAGGATTTATATTCCATTACCTCTTCCAGGTTACTTTACATAAAATCCTGCATATTATAGTAGTGTGCAAATTAAGTTTCCAGAAATCTAATACATGGTGTATTTCTACTTTCAAGGATGAACAAAACCTATGCATTAAAAATGCATGCTATTCCACTGAAATTTTAAGAGGTTTTTCTTTTTTGGTGTGTTTTATCATTCCCAAAAGTGCAGTGAAGATGTTTGGTTTGAGATTAATAATATCTCTTGCGTTTTCAAGACTGCTTTAAAACTTCCTAGTGTGCAATCTTCATATTTTGTTGATACATCCTTGGTAGGATGCCAGATCTGCATAAATGAACCAAATTAATCATTTCTGACTCACGAATCGGACTTGAAACTATTCAGTAATATTTGAGTGCCCACGATGTGCCAATTATGTTCAATACTGAAGATCCCAGATATGGGAAAACAGAAACATCCCTTTGTTCTGATTGAGCTTCCTGCTATTAGGAAAGAAAACAGTGAGTGATCAAAATAGCACACTGATGAAATGGTGATTCCAGAGTGGAAAAAAAAAAATACAATTAGATGAGGGCCTATTAGAAAATGCTTAAAAAGTTTCAGAGAAAGTGATGCTTGAGTTGATATCTAAAGAATGAATGGCATTGGACTAGGAAGGGTCAGTAGACACTGTGTAATTGGAAGGATTACAAAGGGAAAAATTAGGACAAAAATCCTGCGATGTGAGGAAGCATAGTGCACCTGAGCTACTTAAAGTAGTCTGTGCATCCTTGGAGCAGAGAAAATGAAGAGTGAGCTTCTGCAGAACTTGTGAAAAGTATGGCTATGAAGCTAAAATGACACGGAGGTGACTCCAGAGCAGAACTTGTAATCATGTGTTTGAGGATATAGTTTGAGTTTTCCCCTAAAATGGAAGAGGTGTGAGCATTTCTATAGGTCAACAGGACCCACAGTGTAGAGAGACTGATAAAATGCGTAAGAAAGACAAATATGATTGTGGAAATAAATTTTCCAGGAAGAAGATAAAAAGAGAATCCAAAGAGCAGGTGGAGAGCATGACTTTTGAAAGAAATAGGATCTATCCTTGTTGCGTAACAGCAGAGTTGGGAGCTTGGTGGACTCATGGCTCCAGTTCTTTCAGGACAGTGGGCTCTGAGTCTAAAGGCTTGAGGTCCTGGCTCCTCGTCCTGGGGTGACATGAGGCTAGTCTGTGACCTCTGTGCTCACGGGCACAGAGGGTTGCTCAACAGAGAAACTGTTTTATGACCTGTGTGCATATTTCCTATAGAGACAAATATTTTCAGGCCCATAAATATGAACTCTTTCTGAGTCTAAGTAAGTCTAGCACTTCATGGAAGGACATTGAGGGTTAATAAGATGCTATAATAAGATAGTCAATGTTTAATAAAGAAAGGATGTATTTGTAAAAATAGCCATTCCCCCTTGAACTAAACATTTTAGTCACATCTTTTCTTTCTTCCTGGACTTATTAAATATTTGACGTAATGATCAGTGCTGCTTCTCTGGCAGTTTTGATTTATGCTAAGGTACTAAAAATTATGGTCCTTCAGGAAATGTCACTGAAATAGAGTGCTGCTTGAAATGTATATGTGAAAATAGATTTATTATATATTTAATATATATTATATATATAGTTAAAAGTTCAAGGTGTAATTGTTGGAGATTAGATTAAAAATAACACAAATATTAAGAACTATTTAAGTTATAGGATAGGAATTGTTTTAATAATGTTTTTAAAAATCAAAGTTTAGTAATTGTAAATGGTGATAATACCGATCATTTTGTAACTTAGCCTCCATTAGAAATTATATAAAATTCAAAATGTATCTATTTCTAGAGTGAAAGGCTTTAATTTTAAATTAAATGTGTATCAGAGGGGTGCCTGGGTGGCTCAGTCAGTTGAACGTCCAACTTCAGCTCAGGTCATAATCTCATGGTTCGTGGGTTTGAGCCCCACATTGGGCTCTGTGCTGACAGCTAGCTCAGAGCCTGGAGCCTGCTTCAGATTCTGTGTCTCCCTCTCTCTCTGACCCTCCCCTGCTCACACTGTCTGTCTCTCAGAAATAAAGAAAATTTAAAAAAAAATTTAAATGTGTATCAGAAAATGTTATTCTCTCTTTTAAGCTTTGTCAGTATAGTATAGGAGTTATTTCATTTCTCCAGTATACAAGCATTTTTATACAAACTGCTAGCTTTTGCAGGAGCCAGAAATACAACTTTTATGCATTTTTGCAATATATTTAGAAAACTTTTGGAGAATATAAAATTTCAAGCAACTCTAACACAAAGACTTAAAATGTTACCAGGATCTGTAATTAGGATTTAAGATCAGCTAAAATGTTTTTTAAAGTAACATTTTAAATTACATATACATTGTTTCAATGTTTCCTCTGGAGTTAACTGATCCCCTGAAGTCTATACCCTCACAGATTGATCTCTTCTAACACTCCGTTGAAACAAGTTCCTGCCCAATACGTAGACAATTGACATCCTAGTCAACTCCAAAACTTGAATCCCAGGTCTTCAAACACATCATGAAGGGATCATTGTTTCCCCAGCAATCGCTGTTGATGTGGTGAATCTTTCACTGGCTTACTATACCCTATAGCTATCCAACAGTGCTGACATTTCAGGCCCTCCATCATGCTATAAAAAGCAGGGGTTGGGGGTGGGGCTGAATGCAATCACCTATCAAAACAACTAAGCTGGCAAGGAGTTAAATTATAGCAATTCACACTAAAGTAGAGGCAAGGACTCAGATGCATGAAGCAGACTCAGATGAAGAAAGTCAGAAATGGAGAAGAAATAACCGACACCACAGAAAAGCAAAGAATTTTAACAGGATTTAATGAAACAATATATGCCAACAAATTGGGAGAGTCTAGAAGAAACTGGTAAATTCCTAGAAACAACCAAACTTCCAATACTGAATCAGGAACAAATAGAAAATTTGAGCAGAGTGATCAATAGTAAGGAACTTGAATTACAAAAAAAAAAAAAAAAAATCCTAACAAATTGAAGTCCAAGACAAGATGGCTTCATAGGCGAATTCTACCAAACATTTAAATAAGAGCATATACCTATTCTCAACTATTCCAAAAAACAGAAGAGGAAGGAAAACTTGCAAATTAATTGTCTAAGGCCAATATTACCCTAATAACTAAAACAGAGAAAGACACTACAAAAAACAAACATATGTGTGTGTGTGTGTGTGCGCCAATAACTCTGAAGAGCACAGACACAAAAATCCTCAACAAAATACTTACAAACTATCATCCATAAACATTAAAAAATCATTTGCCACAATCAAGTAGGATTTCAGGTATGCAAGAGTGGTTCAATATTCATAAATCAATAAATGTGATACATTGAATGAATAAGACAAAGGATAAAAAATATGATCTTCTCAAGGATGCAGAGAAATCATTCAACAAAGTACAACATTCATTCATGATAAAAACTCTCAACAAAGAGGTTTAGAGGGAACAAACTTCAACAAAATAAAGGCCATATATGAAAAGCCCACAGTTAACATTTTAACTATTAGCAGATTACATGGTACTATGGTATAGAAAACTCCAAAGACTCCCCTAAAAATCTACTAGGACAGATAAATGAATTCAGTAAAGTCACAGTACATAAAAGTTATATACAAAAATCTATTACATTTCAATACCTAATAATGAAGTAGCAAAAAAGAGAAATTAAGAAAACAATCCCATTTATAATCATAGGAAGGAAGGTAGAAAGGAAGGAAAGGAAATTATCCAGGAATAAGGAGGGTGAGAGGCCTGAACACTATAAAAGCACCAATGAAAGAAATTGAAAGTGACACAAACAAATGGAAAAAATAAATCCATGCTCTGAAAGAATATTATTAAAACCAAAGAAATCTACAGATTCAATGCAATCCCTATCGGAATATCAACAATAGTTTACACAAAACTAGAATAATCCTAAAATTTGTGTAGAATCACAAAGACCCAAAAAAATCCAAAGCAATTTTGAGAAAACAGAACAAAGCTAGAGGTATCACAATTCCAGATTTCAAAATATACTAAAAAGCTATAGGAATCAAAACACTATAGTACTGGCATAAAAACAGACACATGGAACAATGGAACAGGATGGAGACCCCAAAAAATAAACCTTCTATGACAAAGAAGGCAAGAAATACAACGGGTAAAAAAAACAAACCAAAACACACCAAAAAACAATAACAATTTTTCCAATAAATTGAGCTGGGAAACCTAAAGAGTTATAAGCAAAACAATGAAATTGGACCACCTTCTTTCATACACAAAAATGAAATCAGAGTAGCTTCAAGATCTAAATTTAAGATATGAGACTGTAAAACTTCTAGAAAAAAACATAGGCAATAATTCCTTGGATAGTGTGGTGCCTGGGTGGCTCAGTCTGTTAAGTGTCCAACTCTTGATTTTGCTCAGGCCACGATCTCACAGTCCATGAGATCAAGCCCCAGGTCAAGCTCTGTGCTGACAGTGCAGAACCTGCTTGGGATTCTCTCTCTCCCTCTCTCTCTGACCTTTCCCAGCTTGCTCACTCTCAAAAATAAATAAACTTTAAAAATTTAATAGTTTCTTGGACATTGGCCTTAGCAACATTTTTCTAGATAGGTCTCCAAAGCAAGGTAAAAGCAGAAATAAACTTTTGGAACTATGCTGAAATAAAAATCTTTTGCACAGTACAGAAAAACATTAAAAAATGAAAAGGGAACCTAGTGAATGGGAAAATATACTTTAAAATATTTGTAAATGATATATCCAATAAGGGTTAATATCGAAAATACATTAATAACTTAGCCAATACAAACATTTAAAAAGAACTGATTAAAAAAAAGCAGAAGACCTGAACAGACATTTTTCCAAAGAAGACATCAAGATGGTGAAAAGACACATGAAAATATGCTCAACATCACTAATCATTAGGGAAATGCAAATCAAAACCACAATGAGATACTGCCTCACGAAACGACATGAAATAGAATAGGTATCATCTAAATGACAAGAAATACCAAGTGTTGGTGAGCACAAGAAGAAAAAAGTACCCTTGTGCACTATTAGTGGGAATACAAATTGGCACAGTCATTGCGGAAAACAGAATGGAGGTTCATCAAAAATGTAAAATTAGGGATGCCTGGGTGGCCCATTCAGTGAAGCATCCAACCCTTGATTCCAGCTCAGGTCATGATCCCAGGGTCCTGGGATCAAGCCCTATGCAGGGCTCCATGCTGAGGGTGAAGCCTGCTTGAGATTCTTTCTGTCTCTTCCTTTGCTTCCTCTGTTCACACTCTCACTCAAAAAAATAATTAAAAATAGAAAACCATATGATTCAGTAATTCCACTACTGGATATTTACCCAAAGAATATGAAAATAGTAATTTGAGAAGATATATGTACCCCTTTGTTTATTGCTGCATTATTTACAATAGCCAAAATATGGAAGCAACCTAAGTGTCCATGGATAGGTGAGTGGGTCAAGAATATGTGGGATGTATTATTCAGCCATAAAAAATAAAATTTTGCCATTTGCAACAGGGTGAATGGACCTAGAGAATATTTTGCTAAGTGAAAGAAATCAGAAAGAGAAAGACAAATACCATATGATTTCTCTTATATATGGAGTCTAAAAACAAACAAATGAAAACAAAACAACAAAAACTTCTTAATACAGAGAGCAAAAGGGTGGTTGTGAGGGCAGGGGAGGAGGGAATGAATGAAACAGACATAGACTATAAAGAGGTACAAACTTCCAGCTACAAAATAAGTCAGTGATGGGATGAAAGTGCAGCATAAAGAATATGGTAAATATTGTAATAATATTCAGTGATGGTGGCTACACTTATGGTGAGCACTGAATAATATATAGAATTGTTGAATCATTATGTGGTATACCTGAAACTAATATAACACTGTTTATTAATTACACTTGAAAAAAAAACACCCACATCTCCTCAGCTCCTGGAATCTGATATCAAGCCTTTCCAGATTTGTGGGAGCCACCCCAGAGTGTGATAGCTCATAGTGTGTGTGTGTGTGTGTGTGTGTGTGTGTGTGTGTGTGTNCCTGTTCCTCATATGATCAATAGTCTCTATGAGTCTCTTTTTAATTTTCCAAGATATTTTCATGTGTTCTATCATGCACTAAAATCTAAAATCTGGGTCACCATATAAATAGGGCCAAAGTAGTGCAATGGTGCTAAAAGGTGAGAGATACGTATTGAAGAAAAAAGAACATTTGCTGAGTAGAAGAAAACCACCTTGACACTGACGTGACCAAACATGACTTTAGAAGCAATCTGCAATTCTTACAAAGGATTTATGTATATGACTATACAAAAGGGACATGAAACCCGTGTTCTTATGAAACCAAAAGTACACAATAGACCATGTCAAATAACTAAATGATGTTCTTGTCCCATCCCTGCATAAATAAACCAGACAACTTGCCTTTTTGGAAGTGAGCTGTTAAAACAAGATATGTAATTTGCAATCACTGAATCACACAATAATGAATACAGTATCATTCATGTGTTCCTATTTCTCTCTTCTCTGCCTTTTCTATAAGGCTTGGATATGCAAATATCCTTTCCTATCTCCTTGGAAGCCAATTGTGATCAGGGAAACAATTAAGGTCAAGGAGACATTTCCAAACTTCTGAGGACCCTCTGGAAAATTTCACTTTTTCAGTTAAAGAAGCAAATTACCAGGGCTCTATGCTTATCACTTTATTATGATTCTTTTTTTTTTTTTACAAATAGTTTGTCAAATTAGTTTCCACATAACAGTCAGTGCTCATNTTCTGATTCTTAAGATGAATGTGTTGCCTGCAGACTGAGGTGATGATGTGTTTACAAAGGTAAGGCAAAGGTAAACATTCAGCTTCTTTTGAATTTCTTATGGGGAGGGGGGATACTACGTCTATGTTTTTAAGTTACTATTGGTTGTATTTTCCATTTCTTACTGATAAATTGTGTCCTAAGTTATACAGGTGTTAAACTGCATAATTTTTGATTATATTTCAATTTGATGAATGGCTTAATATTTGTTCCTGAAAATTTACAGGTTATTTGTCAGCTTCTTTTGCAACCTGCGTAAAATTATCAGGATATCCACTAAAATCTTCCATGTTAATTTATTAATAGTTCATTGTCAAGTTGGTTTCCACATAACACCCAGTGCTCATCCCAACAAGTGCCCTCCTCCATGCCCATCACCCACCTTCCCCTCCCTCCCACCCCCATCAGTCCTCAGTTTGTTCTCAGCATTCAAGAGTCTCTCATGGTTTGGCTCCCTCAGTCTACCCCACTATTTTCCCCCCTTCTTCTCTCCCACAATCCTCCATTAAGTTCCTCCTAATTCTCCTATACGTGCAAACATATGATATTTGTCCTTCTCTGCCTGACTTACTTCGCTGAGCATAACACCGTCAAGTTCCATCCATGTTGCTACACATGGCCAGATTTCATTCTTTCTCATTGCCATCTTCCATGTTAATTTTTAAAATTAACGTTTATAATGTATGCAGTACCCTACCTATATACTCAGTTTTACAAATACCTGCATATACATAAAATGCAGTATGTACAAGTTTTATTCACAAACAAAAAAAATCAAATGTCAAAGATGAATTTTAATCACTTTGATCAGAAGATTATGAAACAAAACCATTTGTATTTTAACAGAGGTCAAGAATCTAAGGAGAGTAGCTTTGGCACTGCTAGTTAGAGATTTTATTACACAATCCCAATTCTATGAAGCAGTTCACAATCTGGTTTTCTGTAGTGTGCTTATAGACATTAACTCATTAAAACTGAATCCACTGGACTCTCAGGTGTTTGTAATTTTTCCAAGCAACCCATTTTCCTCACTATATATAAATTCTTAAGAACTGGGTATGTCAACCTTTTTATATTTCTACTGACTTTAAAGCTTGGCTCTGCTCAGCAGCGATTCTGATAGTGCTAAATTGAGTTGTTGTCACATGAACAGTAAGGCATTTGATATTTCTACAAGAAATGGATCTTGAAAAAAGTAGTAAGTCATACTTTCTTTCCTATTTGTGTAGAAGCAAACAGAAACCTTATAAACTTACTCAGAATAGGATTCTGTACTAGATTTTCCTTAAGGACTAAAAAGCTTCGGTAACTCTGAAAGACAAATTTCTGTGTGAGAAAGTGTTAACTGTAACCCAAACTCATTACTAATACAGCAAATATTTACTGAGCTCCCAATGTGTATCAAAACTGTTTTCGGGGCGCCCGGGTGGCTTAGTCGGTTAAGCGTCCGACTTTCGCTCAGGTCATGATCTCGCGGTTTGTGGGTTCGAACCCCGCGTCGGGCTGTGTGCTGACTGCCAGCTCAGAGCCTGGAGCCTGTTTCAGAGTCTGTGACTCTCTCTCTCTGACCCTCCCCTGCTCACGCTGTCTCTCTCTCTCTCTCTCTCTCCTAGAAATAAATAAAACATTAAAAAAAATTAAAAACAAACAAACTGTTTTCCCTTCCTAGCCTCTATTGTCTGTTGGAGAACAAGGAAAAGGAATGAGGCCATTGTACATTCTCCCGCAGCAGGAGGCTTTGGGAGCACATGAAAGGGAGAGGGAATCCAGTGTCAAAAATGGAGGCTAGAAGTAGAAGTTAGGTGGAAAGAAAGGAGTGAACAGAATGAATAGACACTGGGGTGAGGAAGCAAAAAGGTGTAACATATTCTGGCAACTGCGCAGTATTTAGTGGAGTATTTTACCTACATGAAGGAAAGATGGCGAGAGGTGAGGAAAGGGTCAGGAACAATTCATAAAACTCTTTACGTATTATGCAGAGGTTGGACTGTACCTATAGGAAAATGGAGAATTATAAAAAAGTTTTTTTTAAGGATGAGAGGATCAGGCTTCTATATTGAAAGCTTGGGTTTTAGATGGGGTGGAACCTGGAAAGACTGGATGTGGGGAAAGAATGCCAGTTAACAGACTGTTCCCACAATTCCGGCGATAGGAAGTGGCTGCCTAAATTAAATGAATATCAAAATAAAAATTTGTGAATGGATTTGAAAGGTAAAGGAAGAGGAAAATACCTGAAGACTTATTTTCTCTGTGATATACGTCCCAAGTTAAATATGGCAGAAGATAATAGACAAGTCAGACTGAAAATTAGATGTGTGGGTAAATGGAGATAATTGAGGAGTCTGAAATGTGCTTATTCCTGTCATAAAGTGTAATTTTTCAGGTGGGATTTTCTAGTACCTTTCCCCCCAAATGCTACCTAATATTAAAAATGTCATTTGTTTTTTATTTTAAACATATGTAAATTTGGAGACCTACCTGTTGTCAGGCATTCAGCCTTGCACATACATTTTTTTTTCCACTTAATCCTCTTAACAACTATGTGTTGTAAGAATTTTTCCATTAAAGCAGAGTCTTGCCCAAATCTATATACTTAGCAAGTGCCAGAGGGGGAATTTATATACAATTTTCCAATTCTAAATCCTTTGTGTTTATAAAAACTTTCTGGTTACTAAAATGAAAGTTTCCTCTTTTGAGCTACACACACACACACACACACACACACACACACGCTAATTTTTATGACAAGATAAAGAAAAACAAATTATATTTATATCTCATTTGAGGGAACTCTAATTTTCATGCTTATCAATATTTTTCATTGGGTAAGGTGTCAGAATTTTTCATTAAGTGAGAAATCTGCGAGGGAACTTTAAAATGCATAAATAAAGCAAAAATCTGGAAATCTCTGTGGTAAATTAGACAGCAGCATATGGTTCATAATATTTTTAAAGGAATTACAGCAAAGCAACATTGTTGTAACTCCATTCAGGGATCAGTTGGGTGCGATACATTTACTTTTCAAAAATGTTACCAAAGCCATCAATAATGATTTAGAATAGTAAAAAGGGGAATTATGAGACAATTTTCTTTTCTCCTTCTGTGAAATGATCAACACTTCATTTAACATTCAGTTTGTAATTCAACACACACTGAACGTGGTAGACAACATTCCCACACAAGTGAAGACTCCTACTTCTCTTTCCAATGTAGACAGACACACTGGCAGCGTCACATATGCCGAAAGTAACTCCTATTTGCGGGTGGTGTTGGAGGGTTTCATGACCAATGCTCAAAGACTGGGTAGTTGAATGTCAGAAAGGGACAGGTGGAGAGAAACAGTCTTAGATGGTGAATCACGGTCTTGACAAGATTGTTTTATAATCCTAAATCCAGGTGATTGCTCTAGCATGGCACGTAAAATCTTTCCTCTCTTTCCTTCTGCTTGGTACCATTCATAGTTAAGATAATTAGAGTTTAGCATAGTATCGCTGGTACTGGCCAATTTCTCCTACGCTCTCAAACTGAATAGTTATCCTAGAAAAGAAAATTTTTGAGATGTAAGTTTAAGTTCTAGAGTAGATAGACAGCCATTAGATCTGGCGAAGGCTGGTCTTAAACAAACATGAAGCATGCTAGCATTTTCTAGCATGGAAGGAGTTTAGGCCACTGTATTTTAGGGCAAAAACAGTTTCTCCACTGGCTTCCAAGAGCACCTGGTATATCTGGCACTAGTTTGTTAAATCATCTATGTATGTTGCAACCAAGGCATACTTTTACACAGTCCTAGCATTAGAGAAAACTTACCCATTCCAACGTAGATGGCCATTCATAAAATTCCTGATATATCGTCACCTAGTGTCTTAAAAGCTCTAGTGAAGGGGATGGTCACTTTTTTCCTTTTTCCTTTTTTTTCTTTTACATAAGTAGGCTCCATGCCCAGTGTGGGTCTTGAACTCATGACCCTGACATCAAGAGTCCATTCTCCACTGACTGAGCCAGTCATACCACAAAATAATTTTCTTAATTATGGAATATTTCTAACATTTAGAAAGATGATGTTTGTACAGAACAAACATTTCTATCTCTAGTTTTTCCAGTATTTATCGTGAGTCTTTATTAAATCTCTCTGAAATTCTAGTATATACAATCATGAAATTTTTCTTCTTTCTCCATGGAAGTAGGGGAAAGAAAAAAATACATATTCAATTTTAGAAGTGGAGACTACATTTGAAGAAGATATGCTAATTATAACCATGAGCCCAAATTTTATTCACTTAAGTTTTTCAGTATCTGAAGCAGTATAATTCAGTCTATAAAAGCTCGGGCTTGAGACTCAGATAACCTTATTTTTGTAGGTTAGTTTTTCCTTTATTACCTGTGACCTTAGAAATGACTTGGATTCTTGCTTCTGCAGTCTATTTATCTTGAAAAAACACTAATACATACCTCAGTGGGCAATTAAGGTATTATCGATGTACATAACTTGTTTGTTCAAATTTAAAACTGAAGTATCATAAACTATGCATTAATGACAAATGCATATTTACATTTTCTACATAGTTCATTTGAGGATGGGTTCCAGTGTAAAAATTCATGATACCATCAAAACTATGACCTTCTTGCTGTGAGTCTAAAGTGATTATCACCCAAAAAAGTCTTTATTAACAAGGAATTAAAAATATGTATGATGAAGTGCTACAAAAGGAGAACCATTAAAAAAATATACTCCTTAATCTTGTGTTTTGTACTTAACATTTTTTATGGTATATAAAAATGACAATACAGTTTTTCTGTATAAAATGATCAATTATATTGAAATATATACATATCGAAGAAATGCTAAATCCTGAAATCCTTCCTTCCAAAATCCCCTAATTCCATATCCTGCAGAAAAGTTTTCAATTTCAAAACAATAAACTCTAGGAAATGCTTTGTAAAGTACTGCAATTTAGATTACTTTAAGAAAATTTGATATATCATCATTCATTAAAAATTGGGTTATTTCAGGGCGCCTGGGTGGCTCAGTCTGTTAAGCATCCGACTTCGGCTCAGGTCATGGATCTCACGATTCGTGGGTTCAGATCCCTGCGTTGGGCCCTGTGCTGACAGCTAGCTCAGAGCCTGGAGCCTATTTCAGATTCTGTATATCTCCCCATCTCTCTGACCCTCCCCTGCTCACACTCTCTCTCTCATAAATAATTAAAACATTAAAAAATTTAAAAATTGTGTTATTTCTGTATCTTGCTCTTTTTAGCATTGTGGGTACCTACATAAAAGACAAATCTTGCCTTTGAAAAGTTCAGTCTTGTGTCAAGTATTTATGAAAAGGAGATTGACAATTACTATGTATTTAAGTAAAATGATTAAAACCTTGTTGTGTGCTTAGGAAGTGATAAACAATCTAAAAGTTTTATGAATATTTACTCAATTATGCTTCAAAAGAAACTCAGAAGATGGGTACTCCTTATTATTTTATATAGAAAAGCTAAGAGACAGAAAGATTAAATAACTTGTCCAAAGCATACAGAAAGAACACTTTAGAATGAGGCTTTGAATTCCAAGGTAAAAAGTTCAAGACTCTAGAGCCTAATCACTTAATTAACACTATGCTTTGAATGATAGAGGGAAGCATCAGATACCTATGATCACATATGGCAGAACACTTACTTGAGACACTGGACATCAAAGATCTATTCTTGGGGATTGCAATATTATGAGCTGTAATTGAGAAAACAACTTAAAGGCAAGAGAGAAAGAGATTACAGATCAAAGGACATTATGGCCCAGGACACTGAGTCTTAGAAACAGTTAAGGTGTAAGTTTCTAATATGTTTCTGATTACTATAAAACAGGGACCAAAAAAGGTCAGGGACTGGAAAGAAACATTGTATTACATACTTGCAAGTTGTTAAGAGAGGACTTAAATGTTCTCACTATATGCACACAAAAAGGTGGATATGTGAGGTGATGGAAGTCATTTTATAATCTATTCAACAGATTTTATAAATGTGATTGTAGCAACTTTAATAAATATGTTAATAAGTATCTCTAATGTGGAAGGCTTCTTAGTTGACTATAATAGTCATGAATTCTGTTTAAATAGTCATGATTCACAACCTAGTGCCTCTGGTATTTATTTCATTAAAAAAAAAAAGAGGCATCGAGAATATTTCAAATTTTCCTTTTTATTAGAAGATATTGGTGTGACTATTAGAGTAATTAAATATAAAATATTAACAATAAGGATCATTTCCCCAAATTTATATTAATAATTTATCATTGTATATTTAACTTATAAATTGTATTAAAATGCAACAGAAATTGTAAAATTCAATAAAATCTCCTAAGGTAAAATGTGTGCTACTTCCATTATAAATGATGTTGGGAACTGTTCCAACCACTGCAGTGAGTAAACCAGCATGTAGTTACAAAAAGGCTTGCATATTGAAACCCATTTTTAGAATGACATTGCATCTTAACCTGAATGTTCTCCAAATAGGCACTCATCTTTTGGTTTTACTTGTATGAAGTAAACATTTGAAAACATTACTGTTCTCTATTGATTAAAAGGAAACAAGAGACTACAGAAGAGATTAGATGTGCATATGTAAATCAGGATGAAAACCTTTTAACTTTTTCAGGTTATAAAATGATCAGTTCAATGCTTGAAAATTATTTCCCTGTAGTTTTAAAAAGCTGCAGTGTCATCAACAGATGATAACAGGGTAATTGATAAAATATATTCAATTAAATGTAAGCTTTGGGGACTAATATTTGATTCTAGGTCATTCAGTACATAAACATGCATCTACTTCAGCCCAAAAAGAACTTCAGTCCAAAGAGATTTTGATTTTTGTTTTTTTATTCCCCTTATTTAGACTGTTGCCATGGCTTCCCTCGCTGAAGTTAGTATTCTTTAAATTACAGTATTGACTCTCAGATTTCAATGCCATTGTTTTATCTTTTCAACACGCAATGTTACTTGATTTTTTTTTTTTTAGGTCTTTGTTTTCTTCTCTACTCTTTCTTGTCCTCATTTATATATGAAGCTTTTTTCCCCCTTGCTTAACTCCTGAATGATGAAATATCAGCTGAATCTGAATCTTTCCACACTGATAGATGAATAGAAGGGTGTGTGCATTCCCACATATATGAAGAAGGTCATATCTGCTGACTTGGAGCAATATGGGAAGATTAAAAGAAATATATATACCCTAAATTCATGAATTTTATGTATCTTTGGGAAATGTATTTTAAGTTTTTTAACTCTGCAATGTACCATTTTAAAAAGATATACAAGCAAGGGGCACCTGGGTGGCTCAGTCCATTAAGCATGTGACTTCAGCATAGTTCATGATCTCGTGGTTCACAAGTTTAAGCTCCACTTTGGGCTCTGTACTGACAGCTCAGAGCCTGGAGCCTGCTTCATATTCTGTCTCCCTCTCTCTCTGGCCCTCCACCGCTCTGTCTCTGTCTCTCTGTTCTCTCTCTCAAGAACAAACAAACAAACATAAAAAAAGATGTACAAGTGAAAGGGTGACAAAGGGGTAGGAGTGATACAGTTGTGGTTTTACACCCATAACGAGGAATCCTTGTAATGCTGGACTGTGGATATCTTGACTATTGTGGTTACAGAAATCTACTAGATAACAGATGTGTATGGAACTTCATACATGTACACACATGTGTGCAAAAACATGAGAATAAGTAAAAATGAAAAGATGGGAGTATAATTAATGGATTGCATCAATGTCAGTATCCTTGTAGGCCATATGGTCAAAACTATCACCAACGAGGGTCATAAGAATATTCTTCCTTCAATTCTCTTCCTTCAACTCTTCAAGCTTCCATGTGAATGGTTATGAGAAATAGGATTTGATAATATCATATTCCTATAGTGGTTTGGGTACATTTATAATTCTGTATAATTCTTTAATATAGCTTACAAGATGTATCAGAATAGACTATTTCTGGACTGCTGCAGATCAATTTTCTACATTGCTTTATCTTATAATCAATATTAAACTTATTTTAGTTTCTAGAATGTGTAACATTTTCTTCTCTCTACATTTCCCTGTAAAGTATTCTAACAAAAATCTCCATACTCCTTTGGGGCTCATCAGGAGTCTAAAATTCCTTTTTATCCTACTCCCCTTATTTATGGTTTCTTTGTAATGAAAATCTAAATGCTTTCCCTGGTCTAGGTTTTAATCACCTCCTCTTGACCACACTGGTAAGGGGGAGATTTCCCACTGTATGGTTATGTGGTTGTCTGAACACACAACACCCAACACTGGACAAATGAAGGCAACAGAGGTTTATCAGTCACAGGTACTCACAGCTCAAGAACAGAGGACATTGCAGATGATGTAGGGACACAGGATTGTACTAAAGAGAAGAGAGTAAACACAACAGCAAGGGACTGTGTGAGTCAGGCTTTGTAGGATCAAGAGGTGGAAATGCCCTTTTATTTCTTTGAGAGAACGTGACTGGCTTGCTTGAATCATTCTGCAGGCTGGCAGAAAACTGAAACCTGTTATCAGGAACAGTAGGAACTATACTGGATCCGTGTGGTGAGGGGCGCTGTTTGACCAGGGTACCTTATCCGTGGGAGCAGAGTAGGGAAGAAAACTTGTCGTTAGGTTAGTCATGGTCTTCCTAATTTTACCAGATTTAAAGGCAGAAGAACTTATTATATACTCAAAGAATTTGGAAATTTTAAATTTTCCTTTCTCTCAAGATCATTCTACCCCTTTGAAAATGCCACTCCTTGTCAACCCAGTCAACCTGTGGACTCCTAAAGTACTTGTGGCTCAAACTGCATGTTCTAAAAATGTACTTTGTCCTCGGTGTTTTAATAAAAACAGTCAAAATTTATATGAAACTTATTAGTACTTACACATCAAATTGTAAGCTCTTTACCACCATATTTTCCAGTATATAGGATACTAACTTGTCTAGAGAGTAAAGAAAGAGTAAATTCAAGATGTCTAAATATCTCAAAACAATCTTGGATCAAAGACTGAGAGGGATAGACTCAGAATTATGTTTTAATATATTAATTATAATTATATACAAAAATATTCTCAAGAAAAAAATAGCAAAATACCATATATATTGAATATGTACAAGTAGTCCCATATTAAAAAAGTGACGAAAGGAATAACATGTTATTGGTAAACCTATATTCAGTCAAGCATTTACGAATGAGGGAAAAACACTGGTTTCTATGTTATTACAATATTTTTTGTTTCCCTTTGTTTATAAATTATTTAATGACATCTTTCATAATAGTGTATCATAATCTAATTAAATGTGCTATGTCAGTGTATGTATCACTGCAACAGGTATGTAATTTATAAGTAAAACGTTTATTGCAGTTCTTTCTATTATAATTAGCAGATTGCTGCATTTCCTTCAAGAGTCTAATGGATTTTGATTTACCATCGTTTGAAAAAAACTGTTTAACTATCCAACTGTTTAGAAGTTCTGAGTTTGAGCCAAAACTAGTTGCAATGCTACATTTGCTCTGTGTATAATTTATGTTGTTTGGAACCTCTGAAGTGAAATGTACAGCTTCTTACATTATGATTACTTTTTAATAAAGACTTGAAACACTTTTGACTTGTGCTTTGAGTAAAACCCATTTAAATATATATTTTTAGACAAGTTTACTGACATTTCAAAGATGACATCTTAGAAGAGACATTTCTTTCAAGTAATTTTTTAAATGACATACTTATATCTTCCACTTGAATGTCTTGGATATAATCTCAAAATGTACTGAAATTAGGCTAAGACTGTGCTCATAACCTGATCAACTGAATAAAAAATAACCAAACCTCTCTCATTTATTATTATTACATTAAATGAAGATTTAAAGTGATTCTGACCTGGACATAATATTTTGTTAAAGTTTGAGAATACAGTACCAAATAAGGCAGGGATAACTCATTTCCTAACAAATAAAAACCACTCAAAATAACAATTTAATGAAAAATTTCTTAGGAAGAGCTCAATCTGCTTTGAAAATTTTATTTTACATAGATAAGCCGCAGCATCATATGGAAGAAAACATAATAGCAATAGGAATCTAATACCAGTCAGTAGGAGATGAACTAGATACATTTAAATATTCACAACATTAGGATACATAGATGCCATCTAAATATCTAATTTTATTAATCTTAGTTTATGTTATTTAAAGTAAATAATATCATAAAATGATTTTATTTTAGGGTAGGTCATTCTATGTAATTTGCGTTGTGATATTTTCCTAAGAATGAGTCAAACCCAAAGTCTGATGAGTATTTCCTCAGTTGCCCTCATTATGGTGATTATGTCCAGAAATTTTGCACCATATTTCCAATTAAGACTATAGTTGCTCTCCTGCTAGGAATTTACCCAAGGGATACAGGAGTGCTGATGCACCGGGGTACATGTACCCCAATGTTCATAGCAGCACTCTCAACAATAGCCAAAACATGGAAAGAGCCTAAGTGTCCATCAATGGACGAATGGATCAAGAAGATGTGGTTTATCTATACGATAGTGGAATGCTACATGGCAATGAGAAAGAATGAAATCTGGCCATGTGTAGCAACATGGATGGAACTTGAGGGTGTTATGCTCAGCGAAAGAAGTCAGGCAGAGAAGGACAGATACCATATGTTTGCACGTATAGGAGGATTAGGAGGAACTTAATGGAAGACCATGGGGGAGAAGAAGGGCAAAAATAGTTGGGGAGAGGGAGGGAGGCAAACCATGAGAGACTCTTGGATGCCAAGAACAAACTGAGGGCAGATGGGGGTGGGGGGAAGGGGAAGGTGGGTGATGGGCATGGAGGGGGGCACTTGTGGGGATGAGCACTGGATGTTATATGGAAACCAATCTGACAATAAACTATTAAAAAAAAAAGATCAAAACACACACACACACAAAATTATAATTGCACTCATACACAGCAAAATACAAGAAATTTCAAGGAATATCCAGGATGTGAAATGTCTCTAGTGAAGTAGAGTCAGCATTAAACACACTAAACAAAGCAAAAAATAAAACATAAAAGTCAAAAACACATTAAAGAGGTCTTTAAAGGAGATTACATAATAAGCAGCCTATTTTTAAAAGTACCATCTGCTTTTATGGGCTTTTTAACAGTTGTGGAAATTACTCTGAAAATGGCAGGAGTAAATTTTAGTGTGAAATGAAATAGTTGGTAGATCCCAGAGAAAGGATCCAATCATCTGACCAACTTCAGGGATTACTAAAAGGTAATTGTTTGAGTGTGGTTAGAGCATTTTTTTTTTTTACACAATTATACAGGGATATTTTAGTTTAGCTTAAAATTATTTTTGTTTTTATAGTAACCAAAAAAATTCAGAAGACAAAGTAAATAAGTACAAATGTGATTCACAGGGTTGCACGAATATTTGGGCAGGTTAAATTTCACTCCCACATGATTTGAATGAAGAGCTCCAAGAGAAATTGTCTGGGTGCAAAGCAACCCCAAACAAATTTTGTGAATATATTTAGTCAACACACACATAAAATGAAATTGACAATTTCAACGCTGGACCTATTCCCCAAGTATATTGGAAAATAGAGTCCGTGAGTTAGTTTTAAGTGACTTATGAGATAGGGATTCCATTTATTTTTTCCTATATTTTTCCATCTATGAAATATTTTAAGGCAATTGCACACATGCCACAGATCTATACTGTCCTTTTCTCGACATAAGAATTTATGTTTTTGTAATTTACTGTTAAGTAGTATTAATATATTATTGCTCTGAAGAAGCTCAAAGAAGTTCTTTTATAAAAATAGTGTATGAATAGGTCTCAAAGAATGATATTTTCAGGTGGGTTCATCACTAAGATATAGTTTTTTTAAGGTTTATTTATTTTGATAGAGAGAGAGAGAGAATGTGAACAAGTGAGCAGGGGAGAGGGACAGACGGGGCAAGAAAGAATCTCAAGCAAGCTCCATGCCCAGCACAGAGCCCCACAAAGGGCTAGATCTCACAACCCTGGCATCATGACCTGAGCTAAAGTCAATAGATGCTCAACTGACTGAGCCACCAGGGTGCCCTAAGATTTATTTACTTTATTTATTTAGTTCCTTAATTATTTTTAGAGAGAGAGTATGTGAAAGGGAGAGGGCAGAGAGAGAGAGAGAGAGAGAGAGAGAGAAGGAAGAGGTTACTAAGCAGGCTCCCCACTGGCAGCACAGAGCCCAACACAGGGCTCAATCCCAGTAACTGAAATCATGACCTGAACTGAAATAAAAATTGGTCACTCAAATGATAGCCTCCCAGGCACCCCTAAGATATTTTATAATATACAAAACATAGGTGAAATTGTGGTTATCAGAAACACCCACTCTTTTACATAGCAACTGTGGCTCTTCACTCTCTCTCACATTCTGGATATGTCTCATTAGGAGTTAACAAGCCCATACCCATATCTGCCACGGATATCCTTCTAATAACTCATTGCTGTAATGATGTTAGGCAGCTTCCCCAACATGAGCAACGTGGACGAGAACAGGGTGCCATTTCTCTACCCTGCAAAGTCCAAACAACATCTCCCTCCTCAGGCTTTGTCAGCAACAAATGAGAAAACCAGAGTTCTGTTCCCAATACTACATAATAATAATAATAATAACACTACGTAGAAAATGTAACAGCTTCTGGAATAGGCCTCTACCCAACATATACCTGACTGAAAACTCTGGAACACAAATGCCCTACCTTGGAAAGTATGGCTCATATAGCCTATCCCTCCCATTGTCTTGAAGGAGCTCCCACATGGGCTAGTGTTTATTCAATTAGCACCGTTCATCTTGAAAATTCCACAATTGAAGAAATGTCAATAAGGAGACATGTGGCTATCAGAAGGCTACACAACAATTTTAAAGAATAACTCCCCAATAAACCACAGCGGTCTGCAACAAAGTAGGACACCAGGAGCAGAACCCCAAGAAGGTATCCAAGAGACCACAATCATGGCGATTGCCTATTGCCTCTTGCTCACTGAAACCATTGTTTTATAAGATTTAAACATTGTTTTAATCATGGGACTCAACATAGTGGCATTCTGTATAAATGAAAAGCAGAACTATTTTACTTAAAGCTCTAAAGGACCGAACACCAGACAGAGCCACATAGAGGGCTGTACCTTTTAAGGGAGTAACAGCAATCTGAAAATTTAGGGGGCAACTTATGTACAGCAAATGGGATGGGCTTAGCTAGGTTTTGCTAGCTCCAAGTAGCTTGGCTAATTTGGGTAATTATACAGACTCAGAGGCATATGGACCTTTCCGTTAGTTGCCTCCTTCCTGATCCTATGATAATTAAGGTAGGTGGAAAGTGACCCTGAGATTTGAGATACCTCTAAAGAAAGTGGTTATTTGTGAACTTACCAATTTCTGGAGCGGAGGAACACGCCAGCCTGTAACCCGTTCTTCCAAACGTTTTTTTCATTCCATAAAAAGCTAAATCTCGCGATATCTCTGGAAATTTATAGGGAGGGAGCAGGGACTTCGTAGGATGAGAAACACCTGGATGCCCCAGGTGTCACAGGCCCTCAGATTTGCTCTTAAGGAATCTGGCTCACACCACCTGTTGCCCAAACCCCAAGGCTGGTGAATACCTCACCTCTCCCTCTCCCCCTTGGAGTCATGGAGCTACAGTGCCAAGCCCCAGAGGCCCTGCCAGGTGCAGGGAAATGGGTCCTGAACCAAAGGATGTGCAGGAAAGGGATTCCTCGAGGTCAGAACTGAGGAGTGAACTGTGCATGAGCTGACCACAATACTACAGCGTTTCAGGAGCAGACATGGAACATGTACTTGCAATGATTTTATAGGCTTTCCTCAAGGAAGCCTTAGTCCCCCTTTTAATGAATGAGTTCAGAGTTTAAGAGGTGTCTGAGATCTGGAAACTGAGGAAGGGATTAGGCAGAAGAAATTTCTGTGAGCCAAAATTGCAGAAGGTCCTGGGGCAGACTGCAGAATGACACTCAGGTGCTTCACTTACATGAAAACCTGTCAGCTGCAAGGTGATTCTAACCTTTTAGAGAACAATCCCCTACAGGGAGAGCTATAATCAGAGGTCAGCTGAAGGCATGTGTTGGGAACACTCTGCGGTCTTTGCTACAAGAGCTTTCTTAGACCACTTTTAATGTGTTGAGGTGACACATCTTTGACCTCTATGGAATATTTGTAATATTTCACAGGCATGTTTTTTTATGATACAATTTTCACTGTTGAATGCTTTTTCAGATCCCCTCTCCTATGCATAAGGGGTAATGTGATGGATGGTTTCTTTGGTAGCTTTGCTTGAATTTCAAAATATTTGTCCTATAACTGTCTCCGCACTGCCAGTCTATCTCCTTTATCTATTCAATTTGTAGTTGCTTTATTTCTGTTGAGAAAGTGGTTTGGGAAGTCAGGTCTCCCCCTATGCAGTGTTATAGGTATTAGTTGCGAAGGGGAAAGGGGACTGAGGTATTGTTACTGAGTATGTGTAAGGCTTCCTCAGTTCTTAAGGAGATAATGAGCTATATTCATTTATGAAACTTAACCAAAATAGTAAACTATGAGATTTTTAAGACAACTTAATTACTTTAAATTTTATAATAACCCAAATTTCTCATAGTACCTGACATGACAAATGCTTTAAGAAGTGCATACTGGATAAATGAATGATGTCTAGCATTCTGTACACCCTTATCAAACATGATCTTTCAATATTGCATTCTCCGTACCTTTCCAAACTGCACTGTCAACTTTTTACTAAGACAATATGAGGTGCCTGGGAAGCTCAGTCAGTTAAGCGTCCAACTTTGGCTCACGTCATGATGTCACGTTTCATGACCTCTAGCTCCACATCAGGCTCTGTGCTGACAGCTCGGAGCCTGGAGACTGCTTTGGATTCTGTGTCTCCCTTTCCCACTGCCCCTCCCCTACTTGCGCTCTCTCTCTGTCTCTCAAAATAGAATAAACGTTTAAAAAAAATAAAAAGAAGAATCTTAGTGCTCCAAAATTCATTTCTCCATGTTCATTGCCCTTTATCGTTTTTAGTTTCTTCCTGCTAAAATTTCCTCATTTTGCTTAGCTTTTTTCCCCCATAGAGTGTCCCCCCCCCCTTTTTTTTTTTACCATAAAACTCCACCACACACTGTCCATCTTTCATGGAGCTTATGTGGATGTTATGCCTTTAATTGTACCTATTGCCTGGGTTTTTCTGTTATTGTTTTGTTTCTTTGGTGATACTCTTTTTTAAAATTTAAATATATATTTTCCAAGCTTATTTACTTATTTATTTTGAGAGAGATAGTGTGCAAGTGGTGAAGTGGTAGAAAGGGAGAGAGGGAGAGAATCTCAAGCAGGCTCCACAGTATGGAGCCCAACACAGGGCTCAAACCCACATGCCACGAGATCATGACCTGAGCCCAAATCGAGTCAGATGCTTAACCAACAGAGCCACCCAGGTGCCTCCCTTTGGTGATACTCTCTTGGAGAATCTGTATTTTCTTTTAAATTTTAAATGTTTATTTATTTTTGATAGAGAGAGATACAGAGTCTGCAGCAGGCTCCAGGCTCAGAGCCGTCAGCACAGAGCCTGACGTGGGGCTCGAACCCAAGAACTGTGAGGTAATGACTTGAGCTGAAGTCAGATGCCAACTGACTGAGCCACCCAGATGCCCTGAATCTGTACATATAAAAAGGATGATAGTAATACATTTATGGAAATATTTTATAAATATAAAAATGTTATTTCTTTGAAAATGATGAATGGACTGCTATGTGACAAACCATTTGCTGAACAATGGGGTTGCAACAATTAGTGAGACATACATATGCAATCATTGTTCCCATAAAGCATACTCTAATCAGATAAATACATGAAAAATATAGCTATACAAACAGTAGAGAGACACTACTACTAAGTTCTGCAAGAGCACAAGGCATTATAAAAACTTAAAAGTGGAGATTAAGAAAGGCTTTTCTAATGATAAATATCAGAAATTAATTTCTTGAAGTTCTGGAGTCTAGGAAGTCCAAGTTCAAGATTCTAGCAGATTCAGTGTCTGGTGAGAGCTGGCTTCTTTATGGAATGCTATCTTCTTAATGTAACCTCACAGGTAAAAGGGCCAAGGAAGCTGCCTAGGGCACTAATCCCATTATTAGTGCTCTGTTCTCATAACTGAAACACCAACCAAGGCTTCACATCCTAATTCTATCACATTGGGTCTTAGGTTTCAATATATCAATATGGAGGTTGGGGGCGGGGGGGCAGGCACAGACATCCAAGCAAAGGATTTGTTGTTGAAGTTATTTTGCTTTGTGTGGGACAGTAAAGGCTGACATTGTTAATATATCATTTGGGAAGAGGGAGCCTAGCTCCCTGGAAGAAAAGATGTAAGAAACTTTGGCTGGGGCATCATGAGCCTAGGAAAGCTGGGGGAAGCTAATCAGTGGCTCCATTGTATAAGGCAATTTGGTCAAAGCTACAGATCTTTCACATTCTAGGGCAATTCTTTGTTAAGTATTATCTACAAATGCTTATTATGACATCAGTTCTAATATAGAAAGTAGAAAAAAAAATGCCTAAATTTAGAAGTACATGAGACAATGTATGTTATATAATATGATAAAATATTATGTTGCTCTTAATACTTGTAAAATATTGAATAAAATTAGAAAATGTTTATAAAATTCAGTTAAAATACTAATATACGAATGTGTATTAGTATACTAACATACTACTATTAGTATACTTAATTAGTTTAAACTTAATTATATAGCAATCATATATGTATAAGAAAAACAGGCATAGAGAAAAGCAAGTATGTGAGCAGTAAACATGGAATTTTTTAACTCTGACTTTTTATGTTATGTTTTCCAAAGTTCAGTAATAAAAATAATATATTTATACCTTATGTTTCAGAGAAAACCATCTACATGTTTATTAATATTGTATCTAAGTATTTTTGGAATGTGCCATTCAACATATTGCTTACATAATTAAGACATTGTGATGATCATATAAAGTGCTAACTCAGAAGTAGATTCACTTTATCAGAGTACATAATTAATCCACACATATTCATTAAAAATGTACCAATGCTTAAAGTAATTTCAAGAAGACACTGAGAGGGTGATATTGAAGTTTAGCAAAATTACATTCAGTAAATATAATATAGAGGACATTAAAGTTGCAAAGAAACTTAGAGGTAGTCTAAATACTGTTATAATTCAAAAAAGGAAAAAAAGGGGCTAGGTTAAATTATTTGTACAAATCATCGTGTAAGTGAGGAAAAAAGTCACATTTAGAAACCCTAAGCTTTGTTTTAAGAGCCCTAATATATTTGATGAATATACTAGAACTGGAATTAAGTGGCATGTGTGGAATTTACTCTGACTAATCATCTTCTTTTTTGTTTCAAGATTTTCTTGGTCTAGAAACATTACTAAACTATATTTCTTATTTTCTCTTACATGTTTTATTTAACTCTACTGCAATTCCACTAACAAAATCATATTCCTCCACCAAATATACTTCGAAATAAGTACATGCTGCCTGTAGCACTGACTTCTGTCATTTTCAGAATTAAGAAGTAAAGTTATATCTACATGTGAACTAAATTGAAACAAAACCATCAACTCTTTTGTCTGTCTTCATTATCGATACCTGTTGTTGGGGGTGAATCAATCTTGAGGCAATCTACATCAATCATTAAAACAGCTTAAGTGAGCATTATCAGTCACGCTGTGGAACACACTTACTTTGAGTATGTGACCATGAAATTACACTAAATCAGCTACCTTTTCAAACCTAAAAATATTATATTTCCGATGTATATATTTCCTTTCTTAAGTTTTCTTTTTAAATTTCTATTTATTTTGAGAAAGAGAAAGGGAGAGCACATGGAGGGGCCGAGAGACAGGAAGAGAGAGAATCCCAAGGAGACTCCCATAGAGCTGGATGCCAGGCTCAATCTTATGACTGTGAGGTCATAACCTGAGCCCAAATCAGGAGTCAGATTCTTAACTGACTGAGCTTTCTAGGTACCCCGGCAATGTCCATATTTCTTTTTGGAGGTGCATTATCTTTTCATTGTTCATGTTCTGTCTAAACGCTTTTTCTGCCTTTTCTTAAAGGAAGATTGAAGACTGAGATAATATAAAGTAAAATTTTCTTTCTTCCACTGTTTTAAAGAATATTTAATTTCTTTGTTACTGTTACTATCCACCAAATTTTCTTATACAATCTCTGCAATAAGTCAGATGAAGAATAAATTTTATGATGCTTCCATAAGCATGTAAAGGCAAGTATAATTAAGATATATTACATAATTAATTCTTAAGTAAATGTATTGATACACTGAGCAGAATTTTTGCACACTAATATTGAAATTTTAAAGCAACACTATCGCTAATGATCACTGATAAAAAAAATGTTCTTAAATATTTACGCATGGCCAGTGTACGTTCAGATTCCTTTCCCAATAGAACATGTTCAGATCCTCTCTAGTTTATACTGTTCCCTAACCTGCATCTATGTCTCCCCTTCTATATCCCTGCCTTTGGAAAACAGATGATTTTGTCCAGATAGACTAATAGGTTTTTTTTTTTAAGAGTCCAATCGTATAATGATTATAATCAATCACAGGGGGTTGCATTAAAGTCAAATAAACAGGTCATCTAATAAAATATGAAAAGTGCCTTAATAGAAGTAAAATTGCAGTGTTATGAAAGAACAAAAAATACTACCTGACCAGAGAGTAACAGCTTTTTGGAGAAAAAGACCCTCAATAAAATGCTTAAAGACTAAGTAGTAGCTAAACAGGGAACAGCTGTTCAGGAAGAAGATCAAGCAGGGAGTTCAAAGTTGGAAGTTGAGAGAGTATCTCACCAATTTTGACTAGTTCAATTTTCTTTTACTTATTAAACTGAAATCCAGCTCGTTTTAGCTCTGCCAACTGTTCTGAACCTACTTTCTTAGGGCCTTAAGGACTTTGATTAATTTATTTTGTTAACTACCTTGCTGAAATCTGGATAAAATCTGCCTACTCCCATTTCCTTCATATGAATATATCAATGTTGCCAATGTTGATTGTGAGTCTAGAAAAGTTCAAACAAGGGCTCAATTATTAGGGTATACTAATGATAGAAGTATTTAATAAATAAATGAGAAATATAGAGTCTAGTGCATAAAGGGGTCAATAAAATGTATGATGTAAGATTCCAATGTGAAGGACTGTTGGATATTTGCATTTTTGTTGATTTCAGGAATGCTTACAATTCTGAAGAATATGGGGGCACTGAAAGAAATGAGAAAAGAGATATGAAAGGAGGAAAATATTTAGGTGATGCAGCCAATGATAACTCAGGGGTGACTTAGGAAAGCTGGAGCGTGGCAGGGCTAGCCTGAAGTCAGCACCTGAAGAATTTACACACGGAGGTGAGAATGGGAAAAGCTGGGAGCTTAATGGATTCAGGGTCGCCTAGTACCCCAGGAGCTGTGTGCCACAGTACACCAGTTGGGGCGCATGGCACAGAGCATAGCAATAGAAATTAGGAGCCATGGAAACAGGAGGAAGTATCCTGACTCAGAAAGCAGAATATGGAGGAGGAGAGGAAGAATAAAACAGAAAATGGGAGGGAGTTCAGGGTCCCATGATTTTATAGCACCTGAACCCTCTGAATACCGTGAGCATAGTAAGAGAACACCACATCTTCTCCTTAAAATGTTCAATTCCATAATATATATAACTATTAATGATTGGTCCATGAGGATAAGACTCTGAGACACTGCATTTAGATCAGTGCATAACTTTGAACAGAGAAGCTGAAATAGTATGTAATGGAAACACATTTTAAGGGGGAAAAAAGTTATTTTGTTAGTGTGAACTATCCTTACAAAGGGAATTTCCTCCCATGGCTCCATGTCAGACTTGGTTTTTAAAGAATTTTATCTCTTTCCACTGATAAAATAAGGAGACAACTATTCAAATATACAGAAATTTAAAAGAATAGAAGTAGGAAATACATCAGGGGGAAAGAGAGGGCATTAAAAACATCCAATTAACATGACTGCACCTTCTCTTTGTAGCTGTTAGAGCAGGCTTCAGCGTCCTGTGAAGCCATCACATTTATATTTCTTTATTCTTTTCAACTAGTAGCTTGAGTCTGCATTTACCCAACTTGTCAAGAAGTCTACGTTTTCCTAATGAGGCTTCTTTGTACCCCCAAACATTCTAGAAATCCAGGGCCATTCAATCCAAAAAGTAAATTTTTATTCCAAAGCCAAGGAGATGGAAACTATTGGTACTGTTACTATTGCCAGATAGCCTTGATACTAAAAATCGATCACACCAAAAAATTAAAAAA
Organism: Crocuta crocuta; assembly: GCF_008692635.1. Classification (NCBI taxonomy): domain Eukaryota; kingdom Metazoa; phylum Chordata; class Mammalia; order Carnivora; family Hyaenidae; genus Crocuta; species Crocuta crocuta. Next base: position 466,252 of record NW_027528807.1, read on the forward strand.
TATAATTGGTCATACCATTTGTTGGAAGCTTATTCACTGCTCTGTTGCCAGGCTTTACAGGTGTTTACAAAATGGTGTTTCCTGGCTTGATTTCAACAAACAAAGAAGTAAACTATAGCTACTGCAGTTTACACATGCTCACCTATTATCAAGACCCCAATACGGACCACAGGACATTTGACTTCAGGCACTGTCTCCCATCCTAACCTATCCCTTCCATCCAAACCAACAAACCAGATGAAGACATAATCTTTGAGGAGCCTAGGTTTCCACTCCAGAATGATGCTGCCACTGTGTTAAATTACCCTTGACAACAGTTGTTCCCCGGAGGGACTAATCTAATCCATCTAATGATATTGACCATCACAAGAGATGTTGCAGTACTAGTTGATTTTCTGAAAGAGACTTCTTGAGACCTTTTAAAATCCTTATTACCTGCTCTGTAGAAACTAACTATAGCCTGCAAATGTTTTGCAGGAGAGATATTTTTCAGGCAGCATCTTCCCTGGGCTCCTTTCCCTCTGCTTATTATAAGTGAAATAGACCAGTTAAGTATAATCATGAAATCAATTTAATTTTTGGTCATAGGGTATCCCTCTTAACTCATGAGTGAAAGATGAAAATCAATCTTCCCTTTCCTCCATGTGAAACTGAGGCAGGTCTCAACACTTTTCTAGTCTCCTGTGGTTATCACAAATCCCTATTATTAATAATCCCCAAATTACAATGCACATAAATCAACTAAGTAACAAAAATTCAATCAATACATTTTTCTCCTCTCTAGTCAGGCTCGTTGCATGTGAGGGCTAGATTTTGCAGGGTGGATAAAGTTGTGGGTCCTCTTGTGGGACCTCTGAAACATCCATCCTGTGTTCCTCTGGTTGTAATTCTTTGTTATAGGCTCCATCTCTGCTTTGGATACTTGGCACCCCTAGGCCCTGGTTTTGCAGAGGAGACTTTGCTGCTATTGAGCCCAAGCAACTGTATCTCTTTAAATTTATTTTTATTTATTTTGAGAGAGAGACAGAGACAGAGACAGAGAACGAGCAGTGAAGGGGAAAGGAGTGAGGGAGAAAGAATTCCAGGCAGGCCCCATGCTGTCAGCAAGGAGCCTGATGTGGAACTCAAACCACGAACCAAGAGATCATGACCTGAGTTGAAACCAAGAGTCAGATGCAAAACCAGCTAAGCCACCCAGGAGCCCCCACAGCATCGCTATCTTGACACATTCAGAGCCTTCTATGTTAAAAATCTCATAACATCAGTTCTTACACACACACACACACACACACACACACACACACACAGGCACACATTAATAAANGTTTTCACACACACACACACACACACACACACACACACACACACAGGCACACATTAATAAAACGCCTTTGGAAGCTTCTCAGAGTCTATTCTGAGATTATAGGACATCAATGCTTATGGTCACAGAAATAGCATTATATTTATGATATCCCTGACTAGGCTCTCTATTACATAGACTGTCTACTTTACGTCCTGCCCTTTACATTTAATTTGCTCTGTGTTCAGTTCCTGATAGTACACTCAAATCATGTCAGGGCTTCAAGCTTCATTTTCTCCCCCCAATTGCTCTGTCCCTTTACTTTTTTCCTCTGCTTACACCCTTCCTCCATGCCACTGGTTCTTAATTTTCACTACATGTTGGGATCTCCCAGGGAGATTTTTTAAAACTACTATGGCTCAGGCTCTATCCATGGTTGTGTACGTAATTGTGCAGAGGTGGGCCCCTGGCATAACTATTTTTTAATGTTATTTTAAAATTTATTTCTGAGAGAGAGATAGAGACAGCATGAGCAGGGGAGGGTCAGAGAGAGGGAGACACAGAATCCGAAATAGGCTCCAAGCTCTGAGCTAGCTGTCAGCAGAGCCCGACATGGGGCGTGAACCCACGAACCGTGAGATCATGACCTGAGCCGAAGTCGGATGCTTAACCGACTGAAACACCCAGGCGCCCCATAGAACTATTTTGTTTGAAGCTGTCTCTGTGATTGCAATGTATATCCAAGGTGAGGATTGCTTTGGTCAGTTCATCTGGTTCTTGGTTTTAAAATGACTCAGCATTTCCTTTCCTGCTTCATAGTGAGCATCCCCTGATTTTAGCTAAGAAATTAAGCTCAAGCTGTATTTCTCAAAAATGTAAGATAAATAGGAATTTATCAGTGTATCAATCTATTGAGAGAATTGTGTGATTTATAATAACACATTTTAGGAATATCTAACCTCAAATCATTACTCCATCTTCCCTTCATGTAAGTAATTATTAATTAATTCCTTTCTGCACATTATGGGCTGAATTGTGTCCTCCCCCCAAATTCTTATTTTGAACTGTGATATCCAGTTTCTCAGAATGTGACTGTATTTGGAGATAAAGTCTTTAAAAAGGTAATTTAGGTTAAATGAAATCTGTTCGTGGGCCCCAATTCAAAGTGGTTGGTGTCCTTATGAGAAGAAGTAATTAAGACATAGACTTGCATAGGGAAATACCATCTGCAAGAAAACGACCATCTGCAAGACAAGGAGAGAGACCTCGGGGTGAAACCAACTCTGCCAACACTTGATCTTGGACTTCCAGCCTCCAGAACTGTGACAAAATAAATTTCTGTTTAAGCCACCCAGTCCACAGTACTTTGTTACGGCAGTCCTAGCAAATTAACTCACCGTATTTCTCAAATACATTCATCTCCTAATTATAATAGCTGCATGGGTGCTTCCAATTCATTATCTAAAATGCAGGCAGGGTCAGCTATCTAAAATACAACTATGACTATGCCATTCCTCCAAACTCCTTAAGTGACCTCTCTCCCAGTCCATTCATTGCTGTCTTGACTTTGAAATTTGTTTTCTAGTACCAAATGCTTCTATTCCATATGCCTAGCTTTCTTTCTTCTATTCAATTTATCCTAAACCCTCCTGTATAAGTGTCCCTTCTATCTTTTTTAAATGTATATTTAAAGATTCATCTCATGGGGCACCTGGGTTGCTCAGTCAGTTGAACACCTGACTCTTGATTTTGGCTCAGATCATGATCCCAGCGTTGTGGGATCGAGGCCCACATTGGGTTCTGCACTGAGCTTGGAACTTGCTTAAGATTCTCTCTCTCTCTCTCTCTCTCTCTCTTTCTCCCCCCTCTGCCTTTCTCCCCAACTCTCTCTAAAATAAAATTTAAAAAAATAAAGATTTCTCTCAGGAGAACTTCACAGAACACTTAAAATCACTCTATAATGATCCTGGCTGAGTCAATATATTCACTGTGTTACTAAAATATCCTGTGCATAACAACTGTTACATGTGCTTCATTATATTAAAATTATATGTTTATATGTCTACCTTGACTTAAAGATTATAAAATTATCAAGGAATTAGCTATCTTTTATTTCTCTTTGTAGTTCTCAGGTCTAATGCAAATTTTGCAATAAAATCACTTGATATTTGTAATAAAAATAAGTTGCACTTATTTGTGTGGGTCTATGCACAGTAAATAAAGGATAGATTACCTGCATCCTTGACTCCTGACAGATAATGCAACCTCGAGATGGCTGTGTTAAAATTCTTATTAAATTTTACTTTGAATGGATATGCCCTTTATGGAGGATTACATCAAAGGACAGTTTATTCTTCCTATTAGATCCTATTAGTGTCCCAAAAAGTGCAAGAAGACCATGGGTGTATATTGCATGGTGTGTAAATCCTCTGAAATAGTCTGAAAAGTTTTGCGTGCACTGTATTGGAGTTTGTGTTTCTAGTGAGGAGAAGGTTCCTAGTTTCCAACTAGTGGTCAACTTTCATGACTACAAAATTTTACAGGCTGCAGATTATATATTTGTAGGTCTTACATTTACATCAAGGCAAGCCAACAATAACTAGTGATATAAACCACATTATCTTGAATCTTCCTGGAATACTTTGGTTTTTATCTTCCACTTTCACAGACTGGCCTCAAAGAAAATAAACATAACAAAACAAAATCCCCACAACATAATCCTTTTGAAAGCAATTTTTTATGAAGGAGTTTTAGTGAGAACTCTGCTCATTACATCAGTGTTCCCATGATGCTTCCCATATGAAAAATGTCTTGCATGCACTTCACTATTCAGCAAATATTTGTTTCCTAGGGACCGGGTGGTTTGCTTTACACCAAAAATATGTTGGTAAATAAGACCAGAAATATGTTGGTAAATATGTTCTGCGCTTTTGAAGCTAAAATCTTAGAGAAGGGAAAGATGCAAAGAAGTAACAACATGTCTTGGGATGATATGCAAACACTTAAAATAGGAAGAGGGGTGCCTGGGTGTTTCAGTAGGATAAGCATCTGACTTCAGCTCAGGTCATGATCTTGAGGTTCCTGAGTTCGAGCGCTGGGTCGGGTTGTGTGCTGATGGCCCAGAGCCCGGAGCTTGACTTGGATTCTGTGTCTCCCTCTCTCTTTGTCCCTCCACCACTCAAACTCTATCTCTCTCAAAAATAAACATTAAAAAAATAGAGTAAGAAGAGATGATAACTGGATAATACTCTTTATCGGGTATCAAAGACAAGAATCTCTAAGTAGATTACATTCAAACTGAGACCTGAATAACATGAAGGAGTCATGATAGCAAATGGAGCTGCTAGTGAAAAGTTACTAAAATATGGAAAATAGTTGGGTATATCCCAGAAAGAGACAGAAGACCAGGATATCAAGAGTAACCATGTCAGAAGACAAAATCTTGGAGGTTGATGGAGAGAGGATCAATTTGGACACTATAGACTTTGATAGAGCTTAAAAGTTATTCCTATTACCTAAATGAGAGAGGTAACCAATAGAGGATTTTTAGCAGGAGGCATGGAAAGATTTAATTTCCAATTTTAATATAATTTAATTGGTTTTTCTGTGAATAATAGATTTTATACAAGCAAGAGTAGAAGAAAAGAGGACTGAGGAAGTTACTACTGACATACCAATTTAGGGGGGGATAGAAATGTGAAACTGAATTGCAAATGTGGAAACACAAGTGGTTTGATTCAAGATATATTTTATACACAGCACTGATTGAGCTTGCTAACCAATAAGGGATGTGATATGAGGTGAAGAGGAAGCAAGGAAGATGCCTAGGTTTTGCCTAGGTGTCTGGGTGATTAGTGATGCCATTTAATAAGATGTGAAGGACTGACTAAGGAGCAAGCTTACTTGAAGTGTAGACATTCAAGTGAAAATGTAAAGCAACAATTTGCATATATGGGTCTTGAACTTAATAGTGGTATATAAATGGAGTATAAACCAATAAACCTGATGCTTTAGATAGAAAAACATGTTCATAGAGAAGGAAAGGGACGACGTGAAAGAATTATGAATTATTCCAAAGTATAGAGGTTAAAAAGAAAGGAAGGAAGTAGCCAAGGACACTGAGATGGAACAGAGAATCAGGTAGGGGAGTGTGGTGTCACCAAAAACAAAACAAACCAAACAAAAATAAAATATAAAAGAACTCCAGAAAATAATGATTTGAGAATAAGAAAGTAATCACCTGTATAAGAGGCCAACAAAGAGAACCATCACAGGATTTAGAGACACAGAAGTAGTGTGTCTTCTCTTTAAGGAAAGTATTTTTTAATGACATTTTTTTCTCACATCTGATTAAGATTAGAAAAATATTATTCTACTGAGAGGAAGCAATTCCCCTGTAACTAAAACTGTTCAAGCATACAGATGGTGCATTGTAAAATACTTTATGTTTTACTATTGAGTAGAATATAAGTATGCTTTACTATTGAGATTATATTGAAGTATCAAATATTTTTAACTTCTAAGCTTACAGTTATTTGTAAAAGTAATAAACATTATTTTTATAGAAATTTTAGGTAGAAAGCAAAATTAAGTAAACAGTCCCAGGTATCCCCATATACAACTGTTCCCACACATGCACAATTTCACGAACTATTAACATCCCATCATATAGTATACAGTTGTTACAATCAATGAAGCTGCATTAATATATTATTACCCATAGTTCATAATTTACATTAATATATATTCTTGGTATTTTATATATATTCTATAGGTATTCATGAATATATAATGGTTCATGAATATATATGAATATATAATAACACATTGTTCTAGTATCATACAGAATAGTTTCATTGCCCTAAAAATCTGTGCTCCACTTATTCATCTCACCTGTGCCTACTAACTCCTGGCAACCACTGATGATTTTGTTGTTTCCATAATTTCACTTCTTCTAGAATTTCATGTAGCTAGAACCATACAGTATGTAGTCTTTTCAGATTGGCTTCTTGCACGCTACAATATCCATTTAAGTTTTTTCCACATCTTTCCATGGCTTGATAGTTCATTTATCTTTAGTACTGAATCAGATTCCATTGCTTGAATGTCACAAGTTTATTTATACCTTCCCCTATTAAAGGACATCATTGTTTCCAAGTTTTGGCAGTTTTGAATAAAGCTGATATAAACCTCTAGATGTAAGTTTTTCAGTTCATTTGAATAAATACCAAGGAATGCAATTATGGGTATTTATTTTTTTAATAATTATTATTTTTAAAAAATTCTTTAAGTCATTTATTTTGAGAGAGAGAGAGCGAGAGTACATGCACACATAAGCAGAAGGGCAGAAGGAGAGGGAGAGAGAGAATCCCAAGCAGGCTCCCCACTGTCAGCACAGAGTCTTACATGGGGCTTGAACTCACAGACTGTAAGATCATGACTTGAGCCGAGATCAAGAGTCAGACCATAACCAAACGAGCCACCCAGGTGCCCCTAAATAATTATTATTTGAGAAAACTTTATAGAATTAATTGTGTTTTTTCCTACCACTCAGCAAATACACTGTGTCCTCAAAAGATGTAATTTTCTATTAATATGACATTGCCAGTATTTGCAAATTTATTTTCCCTTTCTTTTTTCCCCTCAAAGTGATATAAAATATACAGCTGGTTTTATTTTATAACCATAATTTACTACACCCATTTTGCAGAAATTGAAAATGACATTGAATAAAACTGAAGATCCTTTTGACATTGTCAAAATACAGAAGCAAAGGGAGGTTTATGGCTTCATCTATCACTTCGGCAAAAATATTGACAAAATGATGAAAATGGAATCCCAATTGAAGAGAGAGAACAGGATCTGAGAAAGTACTGTCCTTAAATAACTCAAGAAAGTTTGCTATGAAAATGAAAAGAAAGATGTTAGAAGATATTTTTCTTTTTCCTTTTTTCTTTTTTTTTTTTTCAGAAGAGAGATACTAGAAACTGGTATTTGTTTTTTAACTACATGACAGGACAAGCTTGTTTTATTCATGAGACCTGACACAAACCTCTTTATTAACAATGAGTAGTATGTAAAAAGACTCCGTCTTTCTTTTTTTTCATTTTGACTACCAGAATAATCAAAGCCTAATTTGAGCCCCATATGTAGCAATTGTGTGTGACATTATTTCCCCTTTAATTGTGATAAAATTTCTAAGTCAAGAAATTATTCTTAATTCATGTTATAATCTGATCCTCATTCATTTTAATTTATATTTTATCATTTTGCCGTTTGTGTTTCTGTAATATGTCAGTTCACATATGTGAGAAATAAGACAGAGTATAAATAAACAAATACATCTTGAAATGTGAGCCTTTATAATGTGTCAGGAGGTATGACAGGAGGCATCTAGAGGTCATCACAGGGGCCGCTCATCTAGGGGTCTATCCCAGTTTGTGACTCTACTTTGTAATTCACTGAAGGATGGTCTCACACCAGCCTTTCCTCAGTTGTATATTCTGAATTATAAGTAGGGGATTGAGAGAGTTTCTGTTTCTTTTTCTCATGCTTTCTATCTTGCCAGTCTTCCCCAATCTAAACACATAACAAGTTAGATAAAGGTTTAAACATTTGTTTTACTGAGGGTCCATCTGTATCTCAACACAGAGTAGAACACATAAAGAACAGAAATATTTTCCCAAGCTTAGTAGTTGCTTTTTATCAAAAACATGGCACTAATCTACCTTGTAAAAATTAGAGTAATTCATGTGGGTACTTCTATCTAATCTCCCTCTCTCTCTTTCCTTTCCTTTCAAGGGCAAATAAAACAATATAATTCCTTAGTTTAACTTTGACTATGACCCTTTAGGAGAAAATAGATCTAGAATTACTGTGTTATGCAGTCTTTGACTCTTTCCTGACCTTTCTTATAACCAAGATGTACAGAGTTAATAATTTATGGCACGAGCTGTAATTAATGGTACTATTTTAACCATCCAGTATGGTGGATTGATATATAGATGAGTGGATAAATAGCTCTACGTACATCTCAGAAACTCTATATTAGGTATCATATAAGCCAGTAGGTGGGGCAATTTAACACAAGCTAGGCTATGCTTTGTCACTTGAGCATTCCTATAGGTGTCTTTATCTAGCCCTCCAGAATAATTAAACTCTTCATGACATTCTTCTGCTTAAAATAGTTCTGCTGTGTATGGTGCTTTTAGTTTAAGACACATTCTTTTACTGATTTTAACAAGAATATACATAAGCATATTCATTTCTCTCATTTTTCCTACTTTAACTCTTACTACTAGATTTGTCACAAATAATAGACAAGATCTATATTCAATACTTTCTGGTCCCTTAATGGATTATGCTCTATCACAACTCGTAGATGTTGAACAGGCACTTAGTTTGGACTACTAATTTCTTGTCCTTGACATCTCAGCCAAGACATTTCCTTACATAGGAAGCATTCTCTTAATGTACCTCCCCATGACTTCTTGATCCGAATTGTATAAACAACCTTTATGCATATCCTTAGTACAGCACTTAATCTATATTTTATTTGAAACTATTTTCATTTACATTATACCTTGAAGGATAAATCTGTGTTTGGTTTATAGTTGTATCTCACAACATCCAACGGGGGAAAATGAATAATATATGGCTGCAAGAAAATGTATTGAGCTCAACGGTCATTAAGCTAAATACATGTGCATAACAGAGGTGAGTAAATTCAGTCACCCATTGCAGACATATTGGTAAAGAAAACAGATGTATAATTTGGGAAAATTGTTCTTTCTAACCCATGCCCTCTCCCTCCCACAGGCTGAAATTATTTCCTTTGTCTATTGCTTACATTACTATAATTTAAAAATTCTATTACCAATTCATTTAGTACTACATTCCTTCAACATTCAAATTTCCAGAGAATGATTAGGCTAAGTACTCATTCAATGCTTGTTTTCAATTGCTTTACTCCTGTTGCTTTTCTAATAATAAGGTATTAGCAAGCCTAAAACTGCTCAGTATTATAATGTATGCTGAAATCTATAGTAATTTCAAGAGGAAATACTAGAAAACTGTCTTATGTGTTGCTAGGATTACAACATATTTGGAGATATTAAATATTTAGTGTACAGACAACTTTGTTGGCATATTTTTTCTACTTAATAAAATATGTACAAATATATATTTTTCCTTTGGGACAAAATAAAACAAATTTTGGTACAACAAATGTTATAAACAGCAAAATAACCTTTGTAAAAACTGACCAAACTTGAAATATGTTTATTATCCTAAATTAACACTCATGAAAAAGTAATTGTCACCAAGCTACTAACAATTCACTGAAATGTGCCAGACCTATATCCCCACCCCTCAAGTAAAATGGCTCTGTCAAGGATGGAGGTGATTTTCATATTGCAATAGCCACTGGTTATATCTCAATCTTCATGTTTTTTTTAAGTGGTTACTTACACTTGAACCAGAATTCTAGAGTGAACATTGGCATAAGGAAAGGTGAACAAAAAACACTGTAAGGCACATATTATTTGTAGCCAGAGGGTGACTATGTGAACCTTCCAACTGGAAACTTTGAGGGATGGGTAAGATGTTGCCAGGATCTTAGTGCCTATGCCGTGTACTTCAAAAGGTTGTATAAGGCAGCCATGCCTGGTAATCCTCAGTTCCTCCAATATGAGAACACACTGAAAAGTAGAGGATGAGTTTATCAAATTCATAGACTCCAGTGTAAATAACTTCTACTTCTAAACTGTAGCTCAAATCACTCCAAGAATGTTGAATCATCTACTCCAGCTTAAGTAGCACTTAACTTGTATCCAGTATGTCCACTTACACAATGGACTAATTAGTTGAAAAATAATTCTATTTCCGTCAAAGGAAATGAAGAACAGAAATCAACTTTCTTTTCTTAATATTTAACTCAAAAATTTTTTTTTCTCCTTTCTGATTTGTAAACTATTCCTGGCTAGCAAGAATTTTAAAAGGAAAAGTCCTGTAATGGATTGGGCCTTTTGACCTTCAATCAGGCAGCTTTATTTTCAGATAAGTCTTCTTAAAATATCAGAATTGCTCTGAACAAGCATTTTGATTGAATATTTTATAATGTTCCTATATTAGGATATAATTCTGACTCCTTTTTGAACTTGTTTAATTTCCCCATATGTGGGTAGGACCTCTAAAGTTTCATATCTAAATGTCCTGTGATGAACAAGACAATGGACAAAATTTCTTTGTGATGGTTATGCTATTAAAAATTTACAAATCTGCTTCTGGGTGTCATCAGAAACTGCAAGACTCCCTGTGAATTCTGTAGTTTGAAAAGTTGTCAAAATACAGGGTTTCCAAAAGCTCTCCTCCCATTCTCCCCAACTAACCTATGCCAGACTTTTATCCCCACCACTCCAGTAAAATGGTTCTATCAAGGATGCAAGTGACTTTCACATTTCCATAGCCATTAGTCAAATCTTCATCTTATTTGAGTGGTCACTCAGATTTCAAGAATTCTAGGATCAAATGTCCAAATGCTTACTCTTGTTGACCATTTCCATCAGAAATCTAACATGAATTGTAAACTTATCTAAAAATGGAATTTGAAAGTTTTCTCCCAAATCTTCTTATCCTGCAGATATCTTGCCAAATGAAATGACAACCCTATTCCTCTACTTCATCTCATGAAAGTTTCTTTTTTTTCAATTTCTTATGTTTATTTTTGAGAGAGAGAGAGAGAGAATGCACAAACAGGGAGGGGCAGAGAGAGGGAGACACAAAATCTGAAGCGAGATCCAGGCTTGGAGCTGTCAACACAGAGCCTCGTCCAGGGCTCAGACTCCCAAGCCCCAAGATCATGACCTCAGCCAAAGTCAGAGGTTTAACCAATGGAGGCATACCATCTCATGCAAAGATTCTTGGGGTCCTTCTTACTTGACTTCTTTTCCTCTCTTACCCCAGCCATTCACCAAAAAAATTTCTTGGCACAATTTTTTAAAAAATATCCAGAATTTTATCACTTCTTACCCCCTTCAAGGTTATTCTGTGGCCCAAACCATCAATATCTCTCACCTAGATTATTGTAAGAGCTTAAAAAGGTCTCCTACTTTTGTCAAATTGCTGCATGCCTTACTATCTTACTTTGATCAATTCTTTACTCAAAAGTTATCCTGATGGCAATGCGTTTCCTGGTAACTTTATTTAAAATTTAATCAAGGTACTCCCTATCACTCATTCACACACAAGCACGTGCGTGCGCACGCACAAACACACACCTCTGTCACTTTTCCCACATTAATTATTCCCTGTAGCACTAATTAGTATCAACATGCAGAGGATGAGATGCATATCTGCCAGCAAAGAAAAAGGGGTAAAGCTCCAAATGCTATGTTAATTATATTAATAAATGTTGTCTGTTAATGAATTTGGTGTTTCGGAAACAATAAAATATCTCTTTAGTTTATAGGTCACCGCACACATAGAATGACCCAACAGAGCTTCATCTGCCTCTAATCACATTTACATGACAAAAACCTGGATGTCTTTGAGGCTGAACTTCATATTGTAATGGGAAGAGACTAGTGTGGTTTCAGGAAAGACTGATTGTATTTTACATGTGTGAGGAACATAAATAATTTGTAACCTGAGAGTGGACTGTACTCAATTAAAGATGACTAGAAATTCCTTGCCCTTTTCCCATTGAAATACAGAGCTCATTTTTCTTCCCCTTGAACCATTGCCCAGTGATTTATTTTGACTAATAAAATAAGAAAGAAGTAACAATGTTTAAATTATGGGACAGGGCATTAAGAGTTCAGGAGGCTTCTGTCTTTGCCATTTGAAATGCTCCTTGTTGGAACCAAAACACTGATGCTTTGAGGAAGTCCAAGCACCTAAATCCAAAGGCCCATGTGGAGAAGAAGTGAAGCTAGAACTGATGTCCTAGCTGGCAGTCAGCACCAACTATCAATTAGTAAGTAAGAACATTTTAGATTGTTCATCCATCCTAATACTTCAACTAACAGCAAACAGAACATTTCAATAATTGCCATTTCAACCCACAGAAATACGAGATATAATAAATTATTGCTATCTTAAGCCACATTTGGAGATGAATATCTTCTTAAATAGCAAAAAAAAAAAAAAAAAAAAAAAAAAAAAAAAAAAAAACANCCACCACCAACATTACTTCAGGGACCCAGGCTTCCTTCTATTTTGTTGTTCTGCTATATTAGAAACATGGTGTTCTTTTGTGGGTTCATTCTATCCAGGTAGAAGAGAAAAAAAAATAGAGAGGTAGAAAATCACAAGGGAGATATTTTAGGAACCATACCTGCAAGTACATATCTCTTTGCCCATATTCCATTGGCCAGAAATTGATCACTAAGGCTGCATGCAACTACTAAGCAGCTCAAGAGTTTATTCTAGCAGTTTACCTGAAGTAGAGAACAAACACTAGCACTTTCCACAATAAGATAGAAATATAACCATATTACCTTCTTTCCAGAATATAGGGAGTGAGAGTATTTGCCATGTGTGATGGTATAAATTTTAAAGTAGGAAGTTTAGGGAAAGGATTACTAAACTTGAAATAAATCTTTGATAGAATGAATGGAAACTTACTTCGGCCACTTTTCTGGAATTTAGTTGTGATCACGTGTCATAATTTTGTAAGAGCACTGATATGAACACTTCCTTAATCAATATTATGCTTAAGTTATAGGAAATTTAAGAACAAATATGATTGTGCCATTGATTAGAGTTGAGATTTGGGGGGAAATGTGGGATATTAAAGGAATATATGAGAGAATTCCATTGGCTAGAGAGTTGGTCAGTCATATCTATAATGGCATGACCTGTCATCAAAAAGATAACAGAGATTAGTAACATGGAATAACAAAGTTATAAAACTCTCAGTGAGGTAAAACAACAGGTCCAATGGGATTCATGAAGGGAAAAAAATTTGAGGTAAGAATTTGAGATCACAGAACTATTTTAGAGACAGTTATATTATAGATGATGACAAGGCCTTCCAAGTATCCATATCAATGAGTGAGTGAATTGGGTCAAAGTGGAGTTCAGGGAAAAAATATAGATATATATTCATATACATATATATATGAAAAGATATAAAACTATAAATTGTTGTATAGGTCATACTTACACATATTGAAAAATTCAAGTTTATTCCAAGAGTTGGGTGGGAATTTTTGTTAACTATAGAGAGTCAAGTTTTGAGAGAGGTAGGAAAGGATGAAGATAAAAGTAGACATTTTTAATGAAGTGAAATACCAATGAAGAGATATATGAAATTGGCTTCCAAAGAGGAAATTGTTTAGGTGTTGAGTGATGATCCAAAAATTATAATGGAAAATCAGGGAATGTCTACCTAATAAAGAATTTCCACTTTGAAAAACAGAAAATAAAGTAGTTGTGGCATTGTGAATTGTAGGTGTATGTTTCTGCATTGTTAAAGCTTTCTGAAAAAAAGTTACTGAATATTGGAAACAAAACTAAAAGAATATGACTTGGAATGTAATTTGTGACTCATTAACATAAAGAGAATTTCAGGGATTTACTTCTCAGAGATATATTTTATATTTTAAGGGGTAGAGATGGGGTAGGGCTGATACCTAGGACTTCTATTTCCCTGGAGAAATTTACTTATATGCTAAGTTAGGATAAAAACTCCGGACTTTTACTTTGGAGCAAAGGTTTTTCTTCATTCTTGCCTGAGGGAAGTGTGAAGTAATGTATAGAAACAGATAACATTCACATTTCTGTGCTCTTCATTTAGAGTACAGACTCTAATATGTATATGATAACATGGCTCTCAGCATACGGCCCCAGGAATAAGAACTGAGGCAAACGGGAGATGGCACAAGTATTATATAAATGTTAATAATTTGTGTGTCCAACACAGAACCGTTATGTATGCATTCAGGATAATATTAATTGGGCAGATATTAAAAACCTAACAGAAGTATAACAGAAGAATGCCAGGTTTTACTTATGAACTCTGGGAAGTGGGAGAACAATATGAAGTCAAAGATAGATAAGAGCTTAACTGTGGAATTGGGACTCTGACATCACTGAAAAATGTTTTGGACAAGGATAGAGAAAACACAAAAGGGTACGAGAGTGAGCACATAAGATGGAGTAGGTGACCTTGGGGATGTTAAGTGTAGAAGGTTACTAATTGTGCCTCCGGTATGAGATGTCGTCAATATGCTGTATTTAAATTTTCAACAGGAATCAATACATCAAGTTTCTGTGAATTGATCAATCCCAGAAAACTGAATATTTTTGACAAATCATTGCACTCCTAAGTATGTATCAGACCGTTGCACAGACATTTTAGACTCTCTGAATCTTGACCCTGTGATGAAAGAAACTTTAATTTTTAGGGTAGAACAAGTTGGTCTTGCCCACATCTGACTGCACTTCAAAGGAAATTCTAGCCAGATTCTGTTGTTCTCTGAGAAAAAGAAGTTCATGTTCAAGTCTGAATGACCAGGTTTTGGTGAGGAAGGGTGGGAGTAGTATCCCAGACTNNGAAAATTATCTTTGTAAAGAGTAAGATTTCTTTAGGTGATTTTCACTTAAGTAGATCTCAATCCCTCTATTCTACCAATAAAATACATACTAATCTTAAATCAGAGAAAGCAAAAGAGAAGGACTTCCTCAACCTTGGCTCTCCCTGTATTATGATCTTTGAACAACATGGGTGGATTCTTTAAAGATGAAAAAAGAACTACATTTTATTAAAAATAATTTCTAATTAATTCTAGAAGGTTGCCATAAAGTTTAATGATCTAATTTGTTGATGCTGATGTTGATATAGCATCTGACCCAATGTTGATGCTATATCAACATTTTTTGAATGAACACCATATAAGAAGACTTTTACCTCTCTTTTTAAAACACAAAGAAATGGGTATTTAGTACACATTCTCTGGTTTGGGAAGGAGGTATTCCTGTGGTTTAGTTTGGAATTCTGAGGTTTCTGAGGGCAAATCTGAGTGCATGTGTGTTTATGTGTCTGTGTGTTTTGTTTCTTTAGATTTGATTTTTCCAAATGAATTATTCTAGATTTTTAGTTTAACACCATTATCTTATAATATTATTCAAAACCATATATCAGAAAATAAATTCATATTGCTAGGATTCATACTTGAATTCAGTGGTCACAATTAGAATCTATGATAAAGTATTATTATCATTTAAATTACCTAGAATTCTACATCTGTACTCACCTACACATATGTGAGAGGTTTATTCAAAATTAAAATTGGTCAGGGGTGCGTGGGTGGCTCAGTGGGTTAAGTATCTTACTTCGGCTCAGGTCATGATCTCACGGTTCGTGGGTTCCATCCCCGCGTCGGGCTCTGTGCTGACAGCCAGCTCAGAGCCTGGAGCCTGTTTCAGATTCTGTGTATCCCTCTCTCTCTGACCCTCCCCTGCTCACGCTGTCTCTCTCTCTCTTTCTCTCAGAAATAAATAAAATATTTAAAAAATAACAATAAAAACAAAATTAAAATTAGTTATACACATACTATTAATTCTGAAGAAACAAGGGGAATCTGTCTAGAATGTTTTGTATATTTGGGGTTAATTAAATGCAGACAGCAAAATTTAAACTAGCTTTTCCCTGGTGAAGAGATGTAAAATCTAATTTTATTAATTAAAGTTAGTAAATATTAGTTTGAGCTCTAAGTATGAGTTTTAAATGAAACAACCAATTTTCTTAGATAGGAAAAAAGAGAAGCCTTAACAAAGTTTATATGTCCTTCAACAAAAAGCATAAAGTCAGTAAGAACCCCAACGAGTCGATTTTCAGTGTAGTGCACCGTGGTTTAGCTCCATAATTCTCATTATGGCTAATTGGCATCAGGCAGTTAAACTTGCTATACTACACTAAAAATGAAGCAAGTACAATGTCATGCTGTGCATATACTTCAAATATGTTTAATATCTTATTGCTATACTTAAGTTTTACTCACCAGGACAAGCTTCACCGAGGTTGCTGTCTTCTAAATAGAAAAAGGAAAATCACTTTGAACTTTCTACTTTGAACAGTAAATGCCAGCAGAGGAAAACACTCAGGCTGTGTGGACAAATGACTTACTGTCTTCACACACTGGCCACCTACATAAAAATGCTGTTCTATTTTTCTGTTGCTGTGTAACAACTTATCACATACTTAACAGGTTAGCAATACACAATTATCTTGTTTTCCATGGGTTAGAACTCCAGGAATGACTCTGCCACTTAGGGTCTCATGAGGCAAAAAATAAGGTGTCAGCAAGCTAAATTTATATCCAGAGGTTGACTGGGATATGCCTCTAATCTCATTCAGGTTGTTGGAAGAATTCACTTCTTTGTTGGTTAACGAAGGGCCTGGCTTCATGTTGGTTATGCAGAAAGCCACCCTCAGATCCTAAAGCCACCCACTGTTCCCTGCCATGTAGCAGTCTCACAGAGCCTGTCAAACCATTGCAGTTTACTTTTTCAAGGCCAGCAGGAGAATCTTTCCCCAGTTTTCTAAGACAAACTCTTCTAATAACAATGTGTAATGAACCTAATAATGGAAGTGATCATCCTATCACATTTACTACCCTCTACTAGCTAGAATCAAATTCCAGATTCCGTGACACTCAAGGGGAAAGGATTCTACAAGGTTTATCCAATGATATTTTGGAGTTAGCTCTATGGAATGTCTGACAAAATGCTGTAGCCACTCAAATCAATCCACGGTTAAGTGTTTCTTACTGTATATCAAATGAACACATCATGTTCTTTAAACTTTTCTATTTTTCATTTCTTCCTGTGAATTTCTTATTTTTTCATGATTTTCATGTTTTTCACTGTGGCTTTTAATCTCCCTTGATTGGTATAGGTATGTGAATTATGTCTCAGTGAGGCCACCAAAAACCTTTAAAAAAATGAATTTCAGTAAACTTGAAGGATAAAATATTAACAAACAGAAATCTGCTGCATTTCCTCACACTAATAACAAAGTAACAGAAAAATTTAAAAAGCAATTCAATTTACAACTGCACCAAAAAGAAAATACTAAGAATAAACATAGCCAAGGAGGTAAAAGATTTATACTCTGAATACTATAAAACATTGATGAACGGTATGAAAGATGACAACATAAACAAACAGAAATATGATCACCAATAAGAAGAATTAATACCATTAAAATTTCCATTAAACCCAAAGCAATCTATAGAGTCAATGAAATACCCATCAAAATACCAACAGTATTTTTCAAAGTAGAACAAATAGTACTAAAATCTGTACAGAACCACAAAAGACCACACATAAACAAAGTAAACTCTTTTTTTAAAATTTAAATTCAAGATTGGTTTCAGGAGTAGAACACAGTGATTCATCACTTCCATATAATACCCAGTGCTCATCCTCACAAGTGTTCTCCTTAGTGCCCATCCCCCCCCACCTCTGCTTCAGCAACCCTGTTTGTTCTCTGCTTTTTAATTGTTTTTTAATGTTTATTTATTTTTGGGAGAGAGACAGAGCATGAGTAGGGGAAGGGTACAGAGAAAGAGAAACACGGAGTTTGAAGCAGGCTCCAGGCTCTGAGCTATCAGCACAGAGCCTGATGGTGGGGCTCAAACTCAGAGACTGCGAGATCATGACCTGAGCCAAAGTTGGACTCTGAACCGACTGAGCCATGCAAGTGCCCCTGTTCTCTGTTTTTACGAGTCTGTTATGCCTTACCTCCCTATTTTTATCTTATTTTTCCTTCCCTTCCCCTATGTTCATCTGTTGTGATTACTGACCATATAAGCAAGGGGTTATTTGGAGTTCTCTATCCTGTTCTTATATTGATCTATGTGTCTATTTTCTGGGTCAGTACCATTCTGTTTGATTCCTAAAGCTTAGAAATATAATTTGAAATCTAGGGTTGTGATACTTTCAACATTATTTCTTCTTAAGATTACTTTGTCTGTTGTTTTTCTTAAATTCCACTCAAAATAAACCCATGCTTATATGGTTAATAAATCTATGACAAAGGAGGAAACAATATACATGGGGGAAAAGTAGTCTCTTCAACAGATGGTGCTAGGAAAACCAGAGAGCTACATGCTAAAGAAGGAGAAAAACAAACAAACAAACAAACAAAACTGGACCATTTTCTTATACCATACACAAAAGTAAACTCAAAATTGATCAAAAACCTAAATGTGAGACATGAAATTTAAAAACTCCTAGAAGAAAATTTAGGCAGTAATCTCTTAGACATTGTCCTTAGCAATATTTTTTTAAATATGTATCCTCAGGCAAGATAAATAAAACCCAAAATAAACTATTGGAACTATATCAAAAGAAAAAGCTTTTGTATAGTGAAAGAAGCGATCAACAAAACAAAAGGCAACCTACTGAATGGGAAAAGATATTCATAAATAATATATCTAATAAAGAGTTAATAATCAAAATATATAAAGAACTTACACAACTCAACACCAAAGAAACCATAAATAATCCAATTAAAAATCATGAGAGGACATGAATAGACATTTTTCAAAAGAAGACATAAAGATGGCCAAAAGGCACATGAAAAGATGCTCAACATCACTAATAATCAGGGAAATGCAAATCAAAACTGCAATGAGATATTGTAAGAATGGCTGTGATTGAATGGACAAGAATAACAAGTGTTGGTGGGGATGTGGGGGAAAAAAAAAGAAACCTTGTGTACTTTTGGTGGGAGTATAAATTGGTGCAGCCACTGTGGAAAAAAAGTATAAAAGTTCCTCAAACTTTTGTCTGAGGATTCCACTGCTGAATTACTAATTACAAACACTAATTCTAAAAGATGTATAAACCCTTATATTTATGGCAGCATTATTTACAATAGTCAAAATATGGAAGCAACCTAAGTGTCCATCCATAGATGAATGGCTAAAAAAGAGGTGCTATACACACACATGCTTGCACATATGCGCCCACGTGCACATGCGCGCACACACACACACACAAAGAATGGAACAAAAGAGAATGAGATCTTACCATTTGAGACAATATTGTTGGACCTCAAAGGCATAATACTAAATTAAATAACTCAGAGAAAGCATATATCATGTGATTCCACTCATAAGTGGAATCTAAAAAAAAAAAAAAAGAACACACAAAAAGAGCAGAAACAGACCCATAAACACAGGGAACAAACTGATGGTTTCCAGAGGAGAGTAGGTGGATGAATTGATATAATGGGTGAAGGAAGTAGGAGGTACAGTCTCTTTGATTATGGAATGGATAAGTCATGAAGTTCCAGGTACAGCATAGAGAATATAGTCTATGGTACTGTAATAGTGTTGTATGATGACTGATTATAGCTACACTTGTGGTGAGCATAGTATAACATATAGACTTGTTGACTCACTATGCTGACACCTGAAATTAATGCAATATTATATCTCAACCATACACTTCAGTAATACACACACACACACACACCTTTTTAAAATCTACCTGCAATTCTAAAATTCTTAAATATTTTTCTTCTTCTCTTACCATCTGTTATGTTTATATTTATACACCTTCTGCTGTTAGAAACATGTGTATTTCTCTTCCTCATCATCTAGTAAAAATTCCCCATTATATTGTGTTTAACTTCCAAAATGTATCTCTAATCCGCCTACTCTATTTTTGTTTCTATAAACCTATTCTAATCTACCATCTTGGTGAAATTACTGAAAGGAGCACCTAATCACTTACACTGCTACCACTCCAAATTGCTTTCAATTCAATCTCAGAATACCTCATTTTAACTTAAAAAAAAAAAACCACAAAGTATATTATTTCCCTCTTCTTTTTAAATTTTATAATATCAGCAAAATGCATTGAGAAAACTAGATATCTACATCCCAAAGAATAAATATAGATCTTTATCTTGCACCAAATTAAAAAAAAAAAACCCTCTAAATGTACCAAAGACTTAAATGCAAGAGCTAAAACTACCAACCAATTATTTGTGCCAGTTATAAACATAATTTTGATGGACAATTAATTTATTGATAAATCTCTATTCTTCTGTTATGGAAGTGAGAATGGGTATATTCCATCACATAGGCACTAATCCTTCAGAAAAGAAACCAGAATGGCAAGGCCTGTGGAGGAGGGCCAAGAAGAACTCAGGGAAGCTCAGCAGAGCAAAATGTGGTGCTAGCTGACACGTAAAATGAGCAAAAATAAATTTTATTGTTACAAGTGTTCTGTGGAGAGAAAATGACACTGTGACTGGACAACATTTTTCTCGTGCCTTAGAAGGATCAGAAGTTCAAGTATTCATTTACACAAAGGGTTTATGAATAGAATTTGATATGATTCAGAAGCAGAGTAAGAAAGAAACATGCAGAGAGAGAAAGTGACAGAGTTACTATTATATGGCTGCATTTAAAGATGGAAGAATTTACCATGAGCAAAGGAATATGGACAGCCTCTATAAAATAAGAGAACCAAGGAAATGAATTCCCCTAGTGCCTCCAGAAGGAACCACACGTGCTATTAGGAGGACATCAGCTTAGTCAGATGCATTTGGACTTCTGACCTCCAAAATTGTAAAAATATAGTTGTGTTGGTTTAATCTATTAAGTTTGTGGTAATTTGCAACAACAATAATAGGAATCTATATATTCACATATATAAAAATGCATATATTTAAAATATATTTCAATTAAGAACATAACATTTTCTAATTTATCCTCTTCCAACTTTTTAAAAATTTTTTTCTTTTTTTAGTTTATTTTTGAAAGAGAGAGAGAGAGAGAGAGGGAGGGGAAGAGAGGGAAGGAGACACAGAATCTGAAAGAGGTTCCAGGTTCTGAGCTGTCAGCACAGAGCCTGACGCGGGGCTCCAACTCATGAACTGCAAGATCATCACCTGAGCTGAAGTTGGACTCTTCAACTGAGCCACACAGATGCCCCAATTCTCTTCTAACTTTTCTAAGGAGGAAAGCTGATTCTGAGTTTCCTGCTCCACAAAATGGTGACAAATCAGCACAAAACTTGTTTTATTTGATTGTTCAAAACTTATTATTTCCTCTCTAATTCTAAATATCTCACAAGTTAAATTTTTTCCACATGTATACTTAAATGCATACACTTGACCACTATGGTATATATTTATTAGCATTAACATATAAATCACTCTTGTTCAGTTACTCTTTATTAAATAAATTAAAAAACTATTTTGAGAGGAAGAGACGGAGTGTGAGCAGGAAAGAGGCAGAGAGAGAAGGAGACACAGAATCCAAAGCAGGCTCCAGGCTCTGAGCCTCCAGCGCAGAGCTTGATGTGGGGCTCAAATTCATGAATGGTGAGATCATAATCTGAGCTAAAGTCAGAGGCTCAACTGACTGAGCTACCAAGGTGCCCCAGTAAATAAGACTTCTTAATTCTCAGATAAGTATTGGAACATATAAGGAAATTGAATTTATTATAAAAGTATACTCCTATTATTAAAATTTATGTGAATAAAAATAATCTCAGTTTAAAAATGATAATGTTAAAAGTATACAAAATGGAATTTTTAAAAAAATTTAAAGAAAATGAGTTAGTAAAGAAAAAATCTGTAAAGTATTTAATCATAAGGCATGTAACTATTCTAATTATAATCATGTGGATCAAAACTTTCATGATAACATTAAATTCTGCTCTAATAACAAAAACTAAGCCACACCATTTTGACAGGGATATGGATGTTAGCTTATCTTGAAAGTATACTAGGTTTGAATATTGGAACCCTACTGCACAACAGAAATACATAATCCTAAGCATAGCTTAAAGCATGACATAAAATCTAAAAAAGGTCCCTCATCACTTTAAACTTTCAGTTGGTTGGACAATGGACTTTATCTGTTTTAAATCTCTTCAGATGTAATAACTTCTATAAGAAATGCTTTCTGTTGTATTAAGTGATAGAAGAAAATGCATAATATGCATTATTTTTTACATGTAGGTATAATTTAGTTATGAAATATATGGCTAATGTGGAAACTTGTGTAACAAGAAATGAATGGACACAAGTTAGTTTCAGCACCAACGTGGAGCTTTGTTACCAAAATTTCATCTACAGATATAAATCATTATTGTCAACACCTAGTTTAACTCTCATTTCTATTAGAATTAACAAAACTAAACTGACAATTTGGCGTTTCCTTCAAATCAGAGAATTGTTGGAATTGTAAGTCATGGCTTATTTATTTGTATGATTGTTGAAATAGTTTCCAGTTGATATAATTTTTATGAAGATTGTCAACCTATCAGAAATTGTGATGGATTTTTTTTGGATTTGGGGGAGGTAATACATCACTTTACAAGTAACATTTCCTATTTATTAGTCTAAATGGTGCAGTTTTACATAAAAGTTATTTAATGATCTTATCATGTCAATGCTGATTTTCAAGGCCAACTTATTGTATACAATATTATGGTAATTAAATGTTCTGCAGTCTATCATGTTTAAAACATTCAATATTTTTTCTCTAAATAATTGAATCCTATAATATGATGGATAATCAGTTTTTCATGAAAAATATCTCAGCAGTTAACACCTGGACTTGAGCAATCACAAATAGTAGCTAATACGATGCAAAAGTAGGTTAATAGGTGATCTTTATGTTTAGTTGATGTTACAGAAGAAGTACATTTAATGAATGAGTTCAAAGAGTAATTTCATTCCATTAAAGTTTCATTGTTAATTTATTCTGGTTTTCATTCATAACAGATTCATTATTCTTTTGTCCAGTTATGGTAGGCTTCAGAATTTAGTTACATAATTTAACCATGAATTTCCAGTTACTGAAATAATTTTTCAAACCCAAAATTTGCTAATGGCCAGAAATAAATTTCTCAAAACACAGAAAACAAAGATTTTTAAAAATAGGAAATTGATTTTTTAAATCAAGAGAGTAAAAAATGATCATAAAGAGAGAATATAAAGTTAAGAGAATATATTTAAATGTTCAAATGTTGCTACTATAAGACATATTCATCTTAAACATTTACATATGAATATTTCCCCTAACATGATAGTCTCCAAATTACCTATATATTTACATGTTTTAGGGAAATACAGTAAATACAGTATATGGATTATTTCTACAGAGAATAGGTATACACAGCCCTGAAGCTCTTGTAAGAGTAAATATTTAAAAGGAAAACACATAAACAGGTTACCATGATGAAATAACTCTAGGCATTCTAAACAATTATAGTAAACAGAAAGACTAAAAACTGCTAATTTCAAGAGTCACGCACCTGTTATTTTAAGCATGCCTTTGGCTGTAAACTACTAGACAAGCTGAGGTTTATCACATGCAAGAGGGATCAAGAATTTAATCTTCACTATAGGGTTTAAAACATTTTCTAGGGAAAACATGAACTTTAAAAATGTATCACACTGCATGAACTGCCCAGAAGTGGTTTTTAAGTTACATGAACACCCACACACTGAAAGAAAATATAAAAAATCTGCTTTCTCAAATACTCCTGACTTTAAATCGTTTTTAGTATTGTATAACCTTGTATGGACAGGCCAGTAAATCCCACCAAAATTATTGTAAAAATAGATTGGCTTAGAAATTTTAAAGCAATATCTCTAGGAGAAAGACAGACATATACATATACTATGACTCAGGAAAACTGAAACTATTGTGTAACCCATATTTTAGCTTTAGAACAACAAAACATTATTTTTCAAATATTATAGCTGTTAATTCAGAAAATAAAATGGAAATTACATCAATCTACAGATGATTTGACCAAAGTATTCTCTGATGTTTTTGCTAAAATGGAGAGATACAAAATACAAGTTTTTCATAAATTATGTCCTTTTCATTCTTTCAATCACACACACTCGCATGCTTGCAATCCAAAACTTCTATTTAAATAGAAAGAGGTTTATTTATGTACCTGGTGGTTTTTGTTTCCTGATTGCATTATCAGATTAGGGCTTGTGGATAGAAATTAATCTATGATGTTGGAATTTCTGATATAACTTTGTCTACGATTCTAGAATGAATTTAAATGGGTTTTTAGATTTTTGTGTATGTATTTATAATGTATATTCTATTTATCTTATGCAATACATTGGAAGTTTACTCTTCCATAGTTTATTCAACCAACACATTTCTAGTAAAAAGAAAAAGTGCATATAATTTTAAAGTGGATAATATGAATAAAGTTAGTAAAGATAATATGTACAAAAAGCCACTGACGTCTAAATTCATTTATGTACACATCAATGAATTTTACAAAGCAGAACTGATTTAAACTCTTAGATCACTAAAGGCAAAAATGAAAGAACAGGAATTAATTTTTTGGAAGAAACAGAGGGCATGATCAGGGGATTCATATCTGATTTCTGCTGTTAGGAAAAATTCAGCACATTAGCTTCTTTCATTTTTCTTACCAACAAAATTAAGGTATGAGACTAAAATAACTTTTCCAGATTTGTTTCCGTCAATGGACTAATAGATATGACTTTAAACAACTGTTCTGCAGGCAAACAAATTTTATGAATAACTGGGTTAAGTCAAGTTAAACATTTTGTTTACAATGTTTTCTTAAATGTTAATTGCAGTGTGAATAATGTTGCCTGATTTACCAAATAAAATACAAAATATTCACTTAAATTTGAAGTTCAGATAAACAATGAATAATTATGTGTCCTATAGTAAGCATGTCCTATATGATATTCGGGCCATTCTTATGCTAAAAATTTATATGTTCTTTATTTGAGATTCGAATTAGTTGGATGTATTTTAGCTAGGGACCCTAATTGTGAATACCCAGATTTAACTGGGCAACCTTATTCTTCTGGCAACTTATTTGTGAATATCCACTGAAGGAATAGGGTTTTCTTTGCTGGAAGAAGCCTGATTTTGCAGAATATTTGATAAGGATGAGTTCCAGAAAACATCTAGTTTGGAAATAGCTCTAACCATTATTAACTCTTCTCAGTTGAAAAAAATTGAATGGAAGTTAATTCAAGGAAAAACAAATAGTAACAGCTAATATTTATACAGTGCTTACTCAGGAGAAGAATCATACATGAATTCTTTTCATTAACTCCATACATCAGCTGTTGTAATTCTTTTTTCAATGGGAACTTTGGTGCTGCAGGATACTGTCTAAATATCTCAAGACTTTACTGTGTATATGTGGTATAGCTCAGATTTGAACACTAGCTGTTTATAAGAAGCTTCTATCACTACTAGAGCTTAACCATTGCCAGAAACTTCTTCATGTATATTTCAATAATTACGATACAGATTTTCAAAATGAATTGAGTAGACTATATTCTATATGGAGAATTATTTCTGCTTTGATTTTATTTTTAAAGGTTTTTTTGGTTTGTTTGTTACTTTTTTTTCAGTACTGAATTTATAAGAATCTGGATACCACATAATTGTGTTTTGTTAGCAAATCTTGGCAGCAATAGTCACATGAATTACGAAAATAAGCTTAGGAAGGTTTAGGAAAAAAACCAATTCATCTCGTCTCTAACTTGATGGGAAAAAACAACTTCCAAGCCATCCTAAAACGGAGTTACTTTTAAAAATTAAGCAATCTTTAAATTTAAAGTACTTTGTATGGATATTTATTTAAAGTTGTAAAATAAAGAGGCAATACAATGAGTTATATAAAAACTGCTTCTGCATGCACTTTGTGTAGTAAAATTGATGTTGAATTGCCAAACTGGAATACATGAATTTGAAGTTGGGAGGGCTTTAATTCTAACTTCTTGATCTTTCTTTTATGCCAGGGATATATGGCATATATTTTACATGCTTTTCCTTAGGAAAAAAGATATTATAAATATATCTTCTAAATTTGTTATCTATTAGTCATTTCAAACTGTTTTACAGAAAGGAAGGAACAGGAGTTGACTTGTTGTACCCCTGAATTCTGAATGACTAGGTGTGCGTCATCACTTACCAGATGCAATTGGGGTCTGAAAGGCATTGCTACAGACATTTCATAGGTATGGGGATATAATGGCTGATGTGACAGGCATAATAAGAAAGTCTGCAGGCTACTTCTTAAATTACAAGAAATGAGAAGCCAGAAATCGTTAGCATTACTGAAATAGGACCTTTTATAGCTGGATTGTCCTTTAGCCTGCATATACTGAGCATCCGTGGTTGAATTAACATTGCTATCTAGTCATTGCAGAGAATCTAAATTCATACAAATTCAAAAATTGTGGAAAAACTTACCAGACTAATTTTCTTCCCTAATGATATTCAGGAACTAAAAAGAGAAATAGAGTATAATAATGCTGGGGTTTTTTTGGCCACACATTTCTTGTTACAGAATTTCTAGTAGAAACAAGGTTAGTATTTTATTTGAGAAAGTAAATATTTAAAAATTAAATAATGTATGCTTCTCTACTGGTGTAATTTACATGGAATTATCATGGAATGTCAGGAATAGATCAAGTGAAATGCTCTGTTTAATAAAGAAATGAAACTTGAATAAATGGATGGTTTAAATTTTTTTAAATGCTTTTAAACTACAAAGTACAAGTATGGTTTAGATTAACCATAAATTCACACATATTAACAGTACATTGATAATCCAAATGAACATATATTTTCATAACTAACTTGGAAATATGATAAAAAATGATTGGACCCTATTATTACATGACTATCAAATAAATAATAGATTACGTCCACTTCAACAAACAGGTATATGAAGTATATGTAGCAATTAGGAGGCCTAAGTAAGTCGCCTGTAATCCTTCCTGTAAAACTGGATCCCAATCCAAGGTATTGAATTATTTTCCTATTTGCTTCTCCCTCATTAATATGAATAATCATTATTGCAATATACAAATAACTATATTTTCATGGTGTTTTATTTGTATTCCCCCTCCTCCCCAATGGTTTGGAGAGTGATTTAAAAAATTGTGAGTGGTTGAAAGAAGATACCAGCACAACAAAAATAGTGGGAAAATTTCACCTAGAAAATTGACATGTCTAGTTGGTACACATATCACAAAGCAAACTCCAAAGAGAATCGTATTACTGAGGTAAGCTTGAATAAAACTATAATCGAAGAAAATATACATAAAAATATGTCCCCTGATTATCTGAACATCATGTGGAATCAAAGAAATAAATCATAGTTTTAGGAAAGGTCCCTCTGTCTACAGAGGATGGACTGATTATATCATTTTATTTCTGTTGATGTCATTTAATTTTAGCCATATTTCTACAAATAGAAAACTCTTTTCCATAGCACAAATAAGTTATGAATTTATTTATCTAAAACTCAGATAAGGTTTTGGCAGTAAATCAACAGGAGACTTGGAGATATGATGCCCAACAGGAGACTTGGAGATATGATACCCAAGACTGAAGGGGGGTTAGCACAGAAGCAACTCTTATCTTTTTCTGTGTGAACTCGTGGCATTCAGCTCATAGACAGAACATGGCTGTTGTAATTCCAGCTTTGGATCTGAGTCCCAGGCAAGAAAAAGTAATGGAGAAAAGAAAGGGAAAGGCATTCTCTCCAATAAAAATTTTATATTTTATTACTTATTTTTATTTTCTTAAAGAATGCCCTACCAAGCATTTTCACCTTTTCTTCATTGGCTGGATCTCTTTTACATGATCACCATTATTAGCAGGGAATGGGAGAATGCAGATATATTATCTTTTCAGCCATAAGAGTAAATATTAAATACCAAAAAGGAGGAAGAAAGATTTTTGAATTGCTTTAAGGTAACAAATTGAGGGCTGTCTGGATGGCTCAGTCAGTTGAGCTTCTGACTGGCTCAGGTCATGATCTCACGGTATGTGGGTTCAAGCCCTACATCGGATCTGTGCTGACAGCTCAGAGCCTGGAGCCTGCTTCAGATTCGGTCTCTCCTTCTCTCTCCCTCCCCTGCTCATGCTCTTCTCTTAATCTCTCTAAATAAACAAACAAACATAAAAAATTAAAGTAACAAATTGATACAGTATTCCAAGGAGATGTTGTCAGAAATTTATTTTACTTGTCCTTTTCTGTCACTACTGTCATTTAATACCACTTAAAGGTAAGCACTGACTACAGATTTCTGATTTCTGATTTTAAACAGAATAATAGAAGAGAAAAATGTCAAGGATTTGTTCTTTTTTGTCTCCACATTTCAGAGCCATTACTGTTACATTCTCTGTAGACAAGAAGAGAGAGAATAGGTCTTAGCTAAAATGATGAAAATAATGGTAACTTAAGGAAGTTGTGGTGTGTGTTGTGTGTGTGCGTGTGTGCATGTGTGTGCTTATAGATTTTAACATTATTGTTTCCTGAAAAACAAACGTCCAGTCAATGACTATGTACTCTGAAGTAAAATTTGCTACTGACTGCTTATACAATTTGTATATCTTACTCTAGTTTCCAATTAAAAGTGGTTGCACATAGAATCCTGAGTTTGTATTATTAAAAATATTAAAGTTTCATCATGTAAGGGAGTCCGTATTGAGTTTTTATTTTTTTACATTTCATTACAGAAGAAATCAAATACTCCTTTTCAAGTAGTTTGAATTTTTCGAACTTGGCTTTATAATTTATAGATGAAAGAGAATTCTTTGCCTATTCCTCTATTTGATTTTTTGGGGGAAAATGTGTTTGCTTAAAGACTCTGGGCTATATTGCATCCTTAATGAAATCAATACTTTTGTGCAGAGATCCAGGATGGGTGAGAACACTGCCTACATATTTAAGTTGTGAACATTTTTTCTGAACAGACCAGGGATCACTGTAGCCACCTGGTATGTAAAACATCTCCATGCAAGTTCTTAAATATGATTATTTTTCATCCTGCTGAGACATTTCCTGAATATTAGCAGAAGTAACTCATTCACTCACTTGTAATAGAAATGTCAAGGTAAGTATTGTGCTGTTAGCACAGAGTGCTGTTAGCCGTAAAGACTTCCAATTGCTCTGAAACTGTCTTTCAAAATATGTGTAAATTGCAAAAAAAAAAAAAAAAAAAAGCAAACATCTTCATTATCTTTCACAGACTTCTTTACAGACTGGAATTAATGTTAACTCAAGACTGAATTCCGTTAGGAATCTCTGGCATTCATCTTTTCATCATATTTATTCAAAAGGCTGTGATTGGCTACACATATTGTATTTGATAGTTTCAGAGGTTGTATTTGAATCATTTTTAGACAAAAAAAACTTTATATATGTTCAATCAGAGAGTAAATAAAAGTTTTCTCCTAGATTAAGAGTGGTAAATTTTTGCTCATTTATATCTGGAAAACCAATCACTACAGACTGTGCAGATGGGGGAGGTAATATGCTTTGGATTATATCTCAGACTTATTAAAAAAATAAAGACATTCCATTGTTATTTCTCAGCAGGTAGAAGGAGATCTAGAGATAAATATAAAAACAAGAGCTGATATTTTCAGAAAAAAAGCTACAAGGAAACTTGAAGATCTTTGTTTAAAAAACAGTTTGGTATCTGACTGACCATAAATTAGAGAGACTTCAAAATGATTTGAAGTCTAATTTCTTTTTTTTTTTTTTTTGTTAGAACAACTCAGCAAAATAAAATTCCGGTTTATTGTTGGACAACATTGTTTCACACATACATCAAACAGGCCAAAAAAAATAAACAGCAACTTCATAGACAAAAAAGGAAAAAAAAGAAACCTTTTATCTTTGGCCTTTTTAACCATCTCATACAAACCAACTACTTATAGTACAGCTAAGTACATACACAAAAAAAGTTACTGGAATGCTCGGAATAAGATTGTTTTTTTGTTGTTGTTTTTGCTTTTTTTTACAAGGTTTTTTTTTCTCCTTTGAGATTATAACGAACATGGTCACACCACAAGTAAAGTCAGAAGTAGGACAGAGAACGCTCCGAAGGCTGGTTTGGTCATCCGAGATCATTAAAAATGGCTGACCCCTAACAATATGTACAAAAATATAAAATGTAAATAAAAAATACAAACAAATTTTCCTTTTTAAAGTACTTTTAAGAAAAAAAGCAGGGCCTTGGAAGTTTTGGTTCTTTTTTCCTCCCCTGTTGCAAGTTCACGTTGTGGTTTTGGTTGGGTGGCGGAGAGCGTGTGTCATCTGCGGGTGGCGCTGCCCGCGTGGGGCGGGCGGGCGGGACTCTCTCCTCCAGGGTGACCACGTTTAGATTCTGAGACGGGAAGTGGAGGGTGAATAGGTCACGGTGGCCTTTTTTGTTAAGTTTAACTTTTCCTTTTTTTGCTGTCGAGTCATCCTCGTCGGTCTTCTGCTTCTTGGTGTCGACGTCGTCATCCTCATCATCCTCAGCTGCCCGTTTGCCCGTAGCTGCCTCAGCCTCCTCATCTTCATCTCCATCCTCTTCCTCACCATCTCCTTCCTCCTCCTCCTCTTCTTCCTCTCCCCCTTCTTCCTCTTCTTCATCTACCTCACTGTCAGCCTCCTGCTCGCCATTTTCCTCATTAGCGTTCCCGTTAGCAGGGGCGTCTCTTCCATTCTCCGCCTCCTCCACAACTTCCTTCTTCTCCTTCAAGTCCTTGGTGGTGATCTCGGAGCTGGTGTCTACGGCTGCGTCCGACATGATGGGGCACGCCGGTGATCCGATGCAGCGGACTGAAAAGAAAGCGAGAGTCCGAGGACTCTGGCGACAAAGCTGCCGGAGTCCGGGGTGGCGGAGGTGGTTGCGGCGAACGGGGAGCCGGACGCAGGAACAATGCAAAGATGGCTTTTCAGAGCAGCCAGTGGGGCTGAAGTCTAATTTCATTTTAGACAGCAGTTCAAAAGACAGCACTTGATTATTTCAGAAACTGAGCTGATAGACATTCCCTCTTCTCTTAAACCCCTGCTAGTTTTGCTAATTTCAATCTACCAAAGGCCCCTTTTGACTTAAGTATTTCTTTTTCCAAAAAATGTTTTTATTTATTTCCAGAGAGATAGGACATGGGCATGCAGGTGGGGGAGGGGCAGAGAGAGAGGGAGGAAGAGGATCCCAAGCAGGCTCCACACTGTCACCTCGGAGTCCTACGCAGGGCTCCATCTCAAGAATGGTGGGATCATAATGTGAACTGAAATCAAGTTACAGAGAGGTAGGGAGGCAAACCATGAGACTCTTAAGTACTGAGAACAAACTGAGGGTGGATGGGGGTGGGGGAGCAGGGGAAAGGGGTGATGGGCATTGAGGAGGGCACTTGTTGGGATGAGCACTGAGTGTTGTATGGAAACCAATTTGACAATAAATTATATTTTAAAATATAAAACAAAACAAATAAAATAGAATTACCCTATGACCCAGCAATAGCACTGCTAGGAATTTATCCACGGGATTCAGGAGTGCTGATGCATACGGGCACATGTACCCAATGTTCACAGCAGCACTTTCAACAATAGCCAAATCAGGGAAAGAGCCTAAATGCCCATCAACCGATGAATGGATAAAGAAGATGTGGTTTATGCACACAATGGAATGCTACTTAGCAAAGAGAAAGAATGAAATCTGGCCATTTGCAGCAACGTGGATGGAACTGGAGGGTTTTAAGCTAAGTGAAATAAGTCAGGCAGAGAAAGACAGATACTGTATTTTTTCACTCATATGTGGATCTTGAGAAACTTAATAGAAGACCATGGAGAAGGGAAAGGGGGAAAAAGTTAAAAACAGGAAGGGTGTCAAACCATAAGAGACCCTTAAATACTGAGAACAAACTGAGGGTTGATGGGGAGTGGGGGGAAAGTAGGTGATGGGCACTGAGGAGGGCACTTGTTGGGATGAGCCCAGGGTGTTGTATGAAAACCAATTTGACAATAAATTATGTTAAAAAAAAAAAAAAGAGTTGGCCACTTAACCTACTGAGCCACCCAGGAGCCCCTGACTTAAGTATTTCAATCTAACTACTCCCTTTGTCATAATGAACACATGTACATATTTTTAATAAAAAAATCAAGACATAACTATAATGATCTCTTCTCTGAGAATACTGGTTTCTTCTGTTGCTAGAAGTCATAGGGCTGCGTGTGTAGATGGGTCAGGTTGCAAGGCATGGCCTCAGGACTGGTGTTCATAGATGCACACCAGCGCAATTTCTTACTCTTATTTTAGTTCCTTAGAACAAACAAACAAATTCGACGTTTGAGCTAATGTCATTTTGACTGTATCATCATCTATTTATGATTTTATGTTGTCATGTACAGCTTTCTGGTTGTTTTCTTGTATTTGTTCAAGATTTTATGTATCAAGTGTGAACTAAATTGTCTTCACTCCCAGTCACTTACAAATAATTAGTCCCACTTATTCCTTTTTCTTTATACTCTTGGTGACATGTATATCCTTCTAGCCAAACTATTCATCTGCCTCAGAAATCTTGCTTGACCTTCAGGACAACTTAAGTGTCAACTTCCCTGTGAAGCCAGTTCTCATTACATCAAATTTAAATTGGTGTCCTTTTAATTGTTTTAGTTCTTTGTATTTTTATCTCTCTTAGTGCTCTCCTCTATCATAGTATTTATCAGTCTACTTTGTAAGATTATCATTTTCCCAGAATCTTTAACACATCTTGTAATTATTAAGGGTAGGAAATGAGTCATATTCAACCATTTTCCCTCAGATGCAGCAAAAAATCTATTTAGTAAATAACTGTACAATGGTGGAGAAAAGTAAGCTACAGAGGTTCCAATTAATTAATCACCCTTCTAATTTATTGGTAAGATGATATTATTTAAAGTCTAATAAAATGCAGCAAACACAACATACACATCTAAAAAGAAAATGAAGTTATTAATCCTAATAATAAAAACTTCCCATTTGTAAAACCAAAGATAAAGATTTACAAAATCATATAGAAATTCTAAAAATGAACCAAATTGGTTAGACCGTTTCATCCATACAGAAGACCTCCAAGAAGGCTACAGACTGTAATTTTATTGAAAGTCTTAAAAATTATCTATATTATCACCCTCAAAATCCAAATATCCTATAATCCGCCTGGTCTCCTTTTTAAGCAAATTACAAAGTAACAAATAAGGAAAATAATATTTCAGCCCTAAATGTTACCAGAGTCAGCATTCATTGCCTAAACTTTGAGTTTCTCTACTGCAAAAATGAGCATGTTGTTTCTTGCCACCAATTTTTCACACGTATTATAAAGTTAACATGCATCAAAAGAAAATCTTACCTATGGTGTTAAAGGTGCAAAATTTATGCACACTTGATATACAAATAAGGACAAATAAGTAAATTAGAAAATATCTTGCTAATTGATACAAATAACAAATGAGCTACTGATAGAGTACATGAGGAGGAGACTAGCTGTTAGCTTCCATTATAAAAAATTCAACTTCAGGGGCACCTGGGTGGCTCAGTCTGTTAAGTGTCCAGCTTTGGCTCAGATCATAATCTCATCGTCAGTGGGTTCGAGCCCTGTATGGGGCTCTGTGCTGACAGCTCAGAGCCTGAAGCTTGCTTCAGATTCTGTGTCTCCTTCTCTCTCTTTGCCCCTTCCCTGCTCATGCTGTGCCTCTCTCTCTCTCTCTTAAAAATAAACATTAGTTTTTTAAATACAACTTTATAATAACAGTGTATGGGACATCATTATTATCTGCCGGTGAATTGGGTTACATGCACCATGGAAGGCCACACAGCAGGAAGAGATGATAAAATTTGGACATTTACATCCAGTATAAATTATAAAGGTTTATTAGCTATAAAAGACAAAACAAGTTTTTAGTTTATAAAACATTAGTTACATATAAATGCACTCCTCTTGGAAGATATGGGAGATATCTGTATCAGTTTGTTGTTTTTTTTTTTTTATGTAGAAATAACTCTTTTGCCAGTGTAAATTTAAAAAAAGTGGGGGGTGAGAATACTTTATTGGCTCATGTAACTAAACTGCAGGAAAGACAACCCAACAGCTGAGGTCCAAAAACATCTCAGTCCAGGAACTTAATTACTGACATTTATACCATTTTTCTCTATTCAGCTTCTTTTTGCTGCTTGTTATTCTCTCAAACTATCTTTCACTGTGTGAGTTTAAACATATGATAGCACAGCTCAGCTATATTACATCGTACAACTTCACCCCAAAAAGGTACTGGATCCTTCTTTCTCTTTTTGATTCAAAATTCGTAAATATTGCCTCATCTTACAAACAGTGGGGTTTCTACTCAGGATTGAAAGAGGGATTCTCTGGGATCCTGACATACATTTTCAACCCTTCGTGTTTGTAAGAATGTTTAGCCATCGTCAACTCATGTGAAGAGAAGCACTAGATTTCATATGAACAGAGAGAACATATAATTAGCAATCAACCCACTCATTCAATCATTGCCTCAATTTCCTCATACATGACATCAGCTCCATAAAAAGGTAACATTACTCGGGCTAATTGCCATTACAGAATGGAAGTGCTTATCAGAAAGCTTATGATATAATTAGAACTTAAAATATAAATACAATACTGCCATTGTTATCATTAATTTATGCCATGAAAAGGCAGAAGGAAAAGCAATAAAATTGAGATAGCCTTCATATAGGCAATAATCGTTGAATTGTTTTTTAAGGGGCTGCAGGGGATAGAGGCAGCTAAAAGCTAAACCTTGATTTATATTAGAAGTAGTATCATACTGCAGAACATAACTATTTTATGCTCTCTGAATCTTAGTTTCCTCACCAGTAAATGTGGATAATAAGGGCTGCCTCACTGGATTTTTGAGCATTAAAAACACTGTATGGAAAGTATTTAATACAACATTAGCAAACTATACGAGGTTCAAGAAGTATTTTATTAGGAGAGGATTACTCCATGTATAAAATGAAAAGAAGAGAGAGAGAGAAAGAGAGAGAAAGAAATAGTTTGCTCATCATACCTAAATTGCCTGGTTGCTGCAACCCTGAAATGAGATAGCTCTTCTGAAAGACCTTTATAGAATACAAAGTACTATAAATACTAGGTAGAATTCATAGTTATAAAATGTTTATGCAAACGTGGTAGTAGTTTAACTCAATTTTTGCAAGCTTTTCTCTTTTCTGTGTATATTTTAATATTTATCTTGCAGTAAATGCTTTGTACATTTGTATGGCAATGGCAGGCCTGGCAACTTTTTATAAGACTTTGAAATATTCTGTTTTCCATGATAGAATTAATATTTACCCACAGGACCAAATTAATCCTGAATTACTGCTGACTTTGGAAACAACAAAAAAAAAGTTAGATCCTGTTTTAAAATGAATCAATTCTGTTCTGAAACTGCAGGTTTTTCCAAGTTAACTATCCTGTTTCATAAAACACGTCTGTTAAAATATTAATGTTGAACTTCTAAGTTCATTCGTGTTGACAAATAGCAAAGCACAATTTCATTTCACCTAGGAATTTCAGTTAATTAAACACCAGTTGATCCATTTTACACTTCTACGATGTTTCATGGTCATAAAAATATATGAAATATTTTATGGCAAACGTTGGATGTTACATATTAAAAATTTTTGAAACTTTTTGTTCTGCTTCAGAAAATTAGGTGTCTGATAACACCTTCCAGACTAATTATTAAACCAATGATTTCTATGTAAACAGTGAATGGTCATACAGGAAAAAAAAAACATACTGTCACAAAAGCATATTTATAAAAAGGCAATATAAGGATTCTTACAAAAGCATTTACTTGGGGGTATTCCTGGCGTAGTAGAACTATCAGAGGACCAGAAAACTCTAGGTATTTTTCTAATATTAGATTTACTATGTATGCAATGTGACACCCTATCAGTTAATTTCCTCTCTCTATGCTTCAGGTTCTTCCTTTGTAAAAAAGATATACTTGAACTGGATGATGCTTATTATTTCTTCTTGCCCTAAAATTGCACATGTTTATGAAATGAATGATAATTCAGATTTTGTTATACTGAAAAGCTATTCATTATTACTCTCATTTTGTTTAGAAAGCTCTCCTTCCATTTGTAATGATGTAAAAATATAAATGGAATAAAAAAATAAAAATAAAACAGGGTAATATTTTACATACCTCTGAAAAAAAACAAAAAATAACCAAAACATCTTTTTTTTTTTTTAGAAGAAGGAGTATATGGCAAAGTAATCAATATATTACCAACTCTGGTATAATACATATATAATATCTGAAAACAAATTTATTGGAGTTTTATTGGAGTTTTTCAATTTTATTAATTTCAATAGTGAAAAATAAATAACATCGCTATACATTTATATTCTACTGTGTACTTTATGCTATTAAAGGAAAGATAATATGAGTATAAAGTAAATTTTCATTATTTGTATCCATTAATGGGATGAAGAGCAAAAATATGTCCATGCCTCACAAGGATTAGAGAAAAGAGAGAGAGAGAGACTTCTCCCACTCCAGAATATAACTACAGCCTCAAAGCCGAGGATAACTTTCTAATTAAGAGGTGCCCCAAAGTCATTGCTCTATTACCTGTCCCCATATATCTACTGTTTCTATATTCTATAAATAAATATAAAATATTTGAGAAGATTCTTTAAGGACATCACAGATGTAGAGAATAATCTGGTAATTTTCTCTTCATCAGGGGAGAGAATGTGTACTTCCTCTGCCCTTTTCTCAACCTAAGCTAGGAGGCCCTAGGAAGCAACTCATAAACATTGGAGTTGCCATGAATGAAGACGTCATTGCACACCGCCCTACATATGTGCAGAACTATAAATATCCACATGTCCATTTGATGAGTGCAGAGACATGAAACTGGTACTTATGTCTCACCTGGGAAAGCTTGAAGTCAGAAGGCCGCCCGTGATAGAAAGGCAGTACAAGAGGGGTAAGCATTTCCACTATTTAGTAGGTGTAACGTTGCATTTTACTTAGATAGGGGGGAAAAAAACGGATAATGAGGAAGATGGCTACACTGAAATCATTATAAAAGAATCTACTCAGCTGGGATGGCGAAATCCTATAATTGAAACTCCAGTGATAGCAATGAAGACGTGGGTTTTAAGAGGTCTTCTGGATTATATTACCTATCACATCAGTCAAGTAAAAAGAAATTGCACTTTTACTTTTCTTCCTTCTCCTTTCTCTCTCTCTCTGGGGAAGAGGTGCTTGCTCTGGGAGAGAGGTGGAAATTAAAAGAACAGACCACACTCCTGCAGCCTCCTACCCTCAGCCCCCAAGTGCTAGTCTCCATGTCACTGGCCAGGCCTCAGATGAGCAAATGTGAGGAACTTGTAAGTGGATCTGAGTTTAAAGTTGTGATGTAATGTGTTCATAGATAAGTCTCATCTTATAGTTCCTAGTACTTAGAGGTTATTGTATTTGCTTGAGATGTTATTGAGTCAAAGATTTTTGACACAATAGAGTAGGTTTAATGTAGTGGTAGGGGAAAGTTCTGTTTCCTGCCTGATTATAATCCACCAAAAGCAGCATCTAAAAATATCTTTTAATCATCAAAATACACCCCTGATAGAAGTATTGTTGTCCTCATTTTCAAATAATAAAACTCATAGCTATTGATTGTTGGAGCTTAACCAAAACTTAAAATCCTTGTTTGCTAATTGTCAAACTCTTTGCTGTATTCTACCACTATTTGTTAGTTCCTGTCATAATTTTATAACTTATCATTTTACATTTATTTATATAATTTGACCACATCAAGTGGAAACTCGGAGAATTAAATTTCCAGATGTTCATTAATGTCAAGTCATGTTAATCCAAATGCATTTGAAAGTAATTTTTCACATTCATTCTTACCTTCCTGCAAGATCAGCCTTCTCACTGACTTATACGTATGCTTTTATTATTCTTGTCTTTGACTTTGATTGGCTGTCTCCTTTTCTGACAACAATTTCATCGTTCTTGTTCTAAAGGTACACAATTTTGAAAACCATACCAAGTCAGGTTTTCCAACCCAACTGGGCTTAGCTTGAACTTTTTGTCCATTTTATAGTTATGACATTAAGAATCTAGTTTTTGAAAGAAACGTAAAAGATATATAGGGGCGCCTGAGTGGCTTAGTCGGTAAACCGTCAGATTTTGGCTCAGGTGATGATCTCGCATTCATGAGTTCGAGCCCTGCATTCGCTCTGTGCTGACAGATCAGAGCCTGGAGCATGCTTCAGATTCTGTGTCTCCTTCTCTCTCTGCCCCTCCCCTGGTCACACATTGTCTCTCTCTCTCTCTCTCAAAATTAAACATTAAAAATTTTTTAAAAAGAAATATTTAAACCATAAAACATGATGATGCAATCACACATACCCATTCATATCAATCCATTTACTAGTCAAACATACTTTGTGGTTTTGTAGTGCAAACATAGGGCATCTAAGTATAGGGAGAAAGAGAGAGAGCTGATCTTGGAAAGATCAAAATTAAAATTATTTCATGATTTAAAAATAGAAATATAGGGAGAGGAGGGATGGGCGTGGAGGAGGACACTTGTGGGGATGAGCACTGAGTGTTATGTGGAAACTAATTCGACAATAAACTATTTGTAAAAAAATAAAATAAAATAAATAGAAATATAATTTAAAGCATTAAAATATTACACAAATATTACAAAATATTGTGTGAAAAAATTCCTTATTATCCTAAAGTCCCAGAAATTGAATGAGGGAACAGAAAAAAATACTTTCCTTCCTTAGAAAAAAAATAAAAATCTGTGTTTAATTATCAGATGGCCACAATCATGGAATAGTTTTTAAATAAATTATATATTTTTCCAGATCTATAAAATAAGAGTGCTTTTAGATTATATATATCTGGGTATATATGTATATATGTTTAAATATATAGTTATTCAGACATAGTGATTAATGGTTAATGACTGCTAGTTACTGATTAATAACTGTAAAATGTAGACCATTCACATGAAAAGCACAAAAAGTTTATACCAAAATAATATCATGAGAAAAATATCCTGCTAATGTTGTAACACTTTAGATACTGGATTGCTTTATCCTTAAACATGGTAGATTTAAAATGAAAACTTTATAATTAGTTGCTCCGTATATCCATTTATCTCAGACTTTTAAAAAACTGGACAAAGTGGGACACCTCATGGCTCAGTTGGTTAATGGTCCATCTTCAGTTCAGGTCATGATTTCACAGTTTGTGAGTTCGACACCCGCAGTGGGCTCTGTGCTGACAGTTCAGAGCCTGGAGCCTACTTCAGATTCTGTGTCTCCCTCTCTCTCTGCTCCTCTCCTGCTCCCACTCTGCCTTTCTCTCTCTCTCAAAAATAAATAAATATTTAAAAATTTAAAAACCAGACAATGTGGCTATAATAATGGATACATTTAATCTTTTAATTGGATCGCATGAT
The DNA here is from genome assembly GCF_008692635.1 of Crocuta crocuta. NCBI lineage: Eukaryota > Metazoa > Chordata > Mammalia > Carnivora > Hyaenidae > Crocuta > Crocuta crocuta. The sequence continues at coordinate 505,866 of NW_027528807.1, forward strand.
ATTATTAGTAAAAGAATGTTCAAGGTAGTCATCATATGATCTTTGGTGTGGATTAAATCTCCAAAAACACTTTATCTAGGCTTCTTAAATTTACTCACTGATAGTACAAAATCCCTGCCCTGAATCTACCGTATTATGTTGCTTCCTTAATTTTCATTGTGCTTTTGGAGACACACAGGCACTCCTGCTAAGGTACTAATAGAAGTGCAAAGACAAAAAGAGAGACAGAGACACAGAGAGAGTGAGATCCCAAAAGAAATTAACATCCCTCTTATTGCTAATTAAAAGCTTTTTGCTTTCTCTCCACATGGCCAGTACAGCTGCTTCACATCCTATCACTGCAAAAGAAACACATAAATTCAAAGACAATATTGAGAGCAGCACCTGGTTCTGGGTGCACCTGCCATGATGAGAGTATATTTCATACTGTCAGTAAATTAACATTTTCAGGGGCCCCAAAAGATAATTTTTTTTCCTCATTCAACTTCTTCCACTGTCCCCAGTGGTAAAGAATCAGTAGTTCTGCTTCCATTTTTGATACTAAATATATCATATTGTTGTTTGCTTCACTGATGCAGACACCTGCCTCCTGCTGTAAATGCTATGTTCCAGCTCTAAAAGATTTCCCCAGGGCTTCCCATTCAAGTATTGGCTTGTAACTATGGCTTAATATCATGTCAAAATCTCTTAAGGAAGATACAGCCTGTCAAGTCATTTCAAGATTGAACCTTCATCTACTGAGATTCTGAAAATGTCCTTTGAGTGTTTGAAGCATGAGCAGACAAATAAAAGGCTAACAAGTCATTTGTAAAGATAATAGCAAACAGCATGCATTCTCCTTTCTCTCCCCCCTTTCCATTAAATGTTGATAAAGAAAAAGAGAGCAGACTGCAGGGCCCCAGTCTTCGTTATTTATAAACAGGTCAGAGGAAACTTAAAACTGTAGTGTTTTAGACAAGGAAGGGAAAAAGTACCTCCAACACTCTGTGAGGATTCAAACATCTATGAAACATGGATGAGATATCAGTTTTCTGAAGGAAATACTTCTATAGGATCAAGACAGAAGTGCTTCTGGTAAAATGTATAATTAAAAATCATTATATTAGAAAAAATAAACTATGTACACTATTAATCCCATTGTTGACTTGGGGTTGGTTTGGTTTGGGGAGTAGTAAGTAGAAAATTCTTTATGAGTTGGGAAGAATATCAGTAAATCTTATGGACTTTGGTAGGCAGGAAGGTCCGTTCTACATATTTGAGTTAATTTAGTTTAAACAAATCACATTAGGGCAGGTAAATAATTTTAATCCTTTAATTCTTATTTTTGTGGAAAATCAAAATTTTCAAAATAGAGAATAAGAATTCGGTGCCTTTAATTCAATCATCTCTGTCATTGCATGGAGGCAAAATGTATCTATCATATGAAGGACATTTGAAAAATATTTTTGCTGCATTTCATAGTCATTTTAAAATTTGACCCCTTGTTATTAGAAGAGTATTTACTCTTCTCTCTCAGAAGATTTATAACTTCATAAGTTGTGTGTTCTGAGTTTGAAATACTGCTGTTTTCTACAGCTGATTACTTATAATCGGTTAATGGTGATGGATAATTAGGTGCCATAATAAAGTACATGCAACTTTTTATCAAAAATGTTCTACCTGGGTTGGCTGGGTGGCTCAGTGAGTTAAGTGTCTGACTTCAGTTCAGGTCCTGATCTCATGGTCCATGGGTTCAAGCCCCTCATTAGGGCAGACTCCATCAGCACAGACTCTGGAGCCTGTTTCAGATTCTGTCTCCATCTCTCTCACCCCTTCCCCGGTCATGTACTCTCTCTTGCTGAAATATAAATAAAAATTTTCTTTAAAATTTCTTCCTGAAGATACACAGAGAAAAACTGTTCCTTGTAAAAAAAAAAAAAAAAAANGGATTATACGGGGTTTACCAGCCTTCATAAATAGAACTACTTTTTAAAAAGTAGGGAAAAAGATGCCTAGGAGCACCAACTGTGTATTTAGACATTGATATCAGCCTCTTCTTCCTTTTTCTATAGTCACCTTTTAAATTTAATTCACAGTTATTTTATTTTATTTTTTATTTATTTTAGGAAGAGAGTGAGAGCAAGCATGGGAGAGGAGCAGAGGGAGAGAGAGAGAGACTCTCAAGTAGGCTGCATGTTCAGTGTGAATCCCGATGCAGGGCTCAATCCCACAACCCAGGATGATGAGCTGAGCCAAAATCAAGAGTTGAACTCTCAGAGAACTGAGCCACCCAGATCCCACATTCACAGTTATTTTAAACAAAAGAGATACAGTAATTGCATTTCTGTATATTACAGAGTTATGTTACTTATCACCTAGTAAGAAAGTCAAGACCACCTCAGGGCTCTAGCTGTAATATAACAGTTTATTCTGAAATACTAATGATCTCTCTCATTTTGGAATCTATGCTAGGCTTAAAATAAGAGTTTAAATAGCTGTTTATGTTACTCAATGTTTATATTGTAAATGCATCCAAAATCTCACTATGGTGAACCTATTCCAAAACTCAAGTGAATCCTCATTAAAAATTCAATGCAATTGAGAGAATTAACTATAAAAATAATCTATAAGGTTGAACAATTGATTCATTTGGAATATGAAAACAAATCATGCTATTTCTTGTCTCATGATAAAAGAGATCTCTAAAATTCTCTTTTCACCTTTCGGTAATACTTAGTCCAAATCTTTTTTCTATTTTCTCTGAGGGTACACAGTTTCAGTTATTCTCAGAAACTATATTTTGAGTCACTAATAATCGTAGGCCAATCCAATGGTGTCGTCACTGATTGAAAATCTTTTTTCAAACATTTTCCTTATTATTTCAATCATTTTAACAAAGGAAATCTCTGCTGAGTGCCCTTAGGTTAAAGACAAATCACTTGCATGTTATTGTTCATTCAGCTGCCTGTGGCATATTAAAGGTGGCCACAAATCCCTTCACAATAGTCCCAAGAAGAGAAAGGGCCTTTGTCCCCACCCCCACCTCCTAAATTTGAGTGGAAGCCATGACCTCTTTGACCAAGACAACAGATGCTGAAATTCTCTTGGAACACATAAATTTAGAGACCTGTGCTGCCATGTAAGAAGTCCAAAAGTACTGTACTGAAGATATCATGTGACAGGGAAGCTCAGGCTATGTAGCAAGGTCATAATGTGGTGTTAGAAAAAGAGAGAAATTGAGAGAAAGACAGGCCAGGTTTGTGTTAGTAAAATCTACAATCATTGTCTCAATTACCTTTGTTTAAAACTGATTTGGTTTAAGAAACTGGAATTCAGCCTTTCTGAACATTAGAATGTGATGCTCCTGTAAAACATCAACTATGTTTCCAATGGGACACAGATAGGCCATCAGAAAAGGATGTTCCTAACATGATGTAACAAAAAACAAACCCAAAGCTGCAAAATAAGTAAGAAATCATCCTTCAAGGAGAGTGTTAATGTCACCCAAATAGTATTTCCAGCTCTACCTCTTTCCTTCCATATCTGGAACTAAGATAACTGAGATACTCCGTTGCTGAACTGCCCCTCTTTTATGACAACATTTGGTCCAAAGTGAGGTTTGCTTCTCTGGTCATTCATTAGAATCACTTTACACAAGCCCTAAGCCATTGAGAGCACCCTCTGCACTCACTTTTTGTGAAACAAAACATTTCAAAACACCAGTTTCTCTGGTGCACATTCTTCCTTGTGACAGCAAGTTAATAAATGCAACTCTGAATGGAAGCATGTTCCTAGTAGACAAGGCCAGATCTATTAGTAAAGTGTTCACTAACATTTGGCTCAGACCTTTGTTGACACAGACTAGGACTCTCTACTCAATTTCAGAGTGAGATCCCTTGAGTTTCTACCTGCTCCATCAACCTTGCTTTTAACAGCGGGACAATTTCTGTGCTATGTCCCAACTCTGAAAATTTTGTTGAGCCTTATGTGGGGGTAGGTTTATTTATCTGTCATAGGAATAAATTCTCCAAGGATTATTTGCTATTTCATCAATTTGTGCTTATTTTCCTTTCTGACTGATGGACAAACCATGGATGTGCCCCCAACCATTCTGTCTGCCTAGTTACTATGTGAACTAGTATTTGTATATAAGAAATAAGTTCAGGTAAAATGGGATACAGATGGAGGTTTTATAAGTCTGTGTTATAAGCCTGCATCAAAGATTAATGAGTTTAGGCATTCTTGTCAAACCAGCATCTTTCAATTTTCATTTCAATACTTAATATGATTTCACTTAGATGTGGATTCTAAAAAATATACAAAACAAATGAACAAACAAAACAAAACAGACTCATAGGCAGGAAACAAACTATTGGTTACCAAAGGGGGGAGGACTTGGGGGGTAAGCAAAATAAGTAAATGGGATTAAGAGGTACAAACTTGCAGCTATAAAATATGCTATGGAGAGGCAATGTACAGCATGGGGGATATAGTCAATAATACTGTAACGACTGAGTATGGTGACCCGTGGTAACTAGATTTATCGTGGGGGTCATTTAGTAATGTATGAAAGTACTGAATCACTATGATGTACACTTAAAGTAATAGGACATTGTAAATTAATAAAAATGAAAAAAGAAAACTTAGAAGGAATTTCTTCAGTCCTAGATTTGTGAGAGTTTGTTTCAAGAGCAATCTCCCCTCCACTCATTTGCTTGCTAGGAGATAGCTATCTGAACCAAAATAAGCACATCAGGTAATTTTGATTTTGACTGAGCAGCAGCAATTTGGCATGGGTTAGTCTGCTAATATGCTACTCCTTGGAAGAACTCTTGCTTCTTTATTATTATTTATTATTATGTTAATGTTTATCTTTCTAAATGGGCATGGAGGAGGGCACTTGTTGGGATGAGCACTGGGCGTTATATGGAAACCACCTTGACAATAAACTATTTGAAAAAAACTGTGGACAATTTCAAATTGCAGTGGCTACACTGTGACATACTTTAACATAGGAAACACCCCTCCATTTCTATATTCAGGAAACTGAAGGAATTGTCAAGGAAAATCTTTTTTTTTAAGCATTTATTTATTTTGAAAGAGAGAGATAGCAATTGAGGGGCAGAGAGACAGAGAAAGAGAGAATCCTAGGAAGGCTCCCTGCTGTCAGCACAGAGCCTGATGCAGGGCTCAATCCCATGAATCATGAGATCATGACCCGAGCCAAAATCAAGAGTCAGATGCTGAACTGACTGAGCCACCTCAGTGTCCCTCAAAGAAAGTCTTATTGATTAAAAGATCTCTGTCTTTTGAAATGGTGAAGACCTATACACATAACAGCTTTCTTCCCTCATTACTAAGGATACATCATAAGCTTTTAACAGTGGTAATTACATGTATATTTATTTTTGTGCAATTGGCTTCTTCTAATTTCTCCTTCTGTTTTCTTTCTCTCACAGTTTTCTGGAAAACTTTAATAATTAATTAATAAAAACAAAATTCCTTCCATTACGTTATTTCAAAGTCATGCATTTTAAAGTACTCAAAATAGCTCGATGTTGACTAAGCCTGAAATGTATTCAAGATAATTCATGGAATACAATAGTATATGGTTATAATTAATCCACACTACCCCCTCTGAATACATATTACCTTTTGTGGTTTGTGTAATTCCCTTTGGAGGTGATTATAAAACTGACAGTCAAGAGGAAGAATCACTGGTGGGGCATGTGGGTGGCTCAGTCGGTTAAGCGGCCAACTTTGGCTCAGGTCAAGATCTCGCAGCTTGTGGGTTCAAGCCCCGTGTTGGGCTCTGTGCTGACAGCTCAGCGCCTGGAGCCTACTTCAGATTCTGTGACTCTGTCTTTCTCTTTCCCTACCTCATTGTGCTCTCTCTCTCTCTCTCTCAAAAAATAAATAAACATTAAAAAAAAAATAAAGAGGAAGAATCACTGGAATATCTCACCTGTATTACAAAGATATATGATGTATTATTTCCAATTTAACTGGTCTAGATGGGACTGTCATAAGCAGAATTCTTACAATGGCTTTAAATACTCAGGTCTAAGCATGGTACTCTTAGTGGCATTTAAAATAAGAATTAATTCATAAGAGAAAAGTCTATCAGTTACGACTCACAAATAGAGCACAGTTTTCTTATATTGAAAAAGTGATGTCTGTCATCATCAGTATAGTGTCTGAAAACACCCAGGGAACATTTAGATCAATCAATTTCCCCTCTCAGGAAAGAAGAGTTTGTAATAACTTAATCCAAAAATAAAAACCTGAGCCTCAACGTGAGGCTCACTTTTTATAAAGAAAGCATGACACATAAAACTCAATTAAATTGCCCAAGATCAAAGGCTATGCAGTAGGTATTCAATGAATAAATGCTAATGTTCCATAAATATCCTCAGTGAATTTTCTAAAATTTAAATCTATACTTTCTAAGCTCCAATCTGTTCCTTACCCACTACACTTTGTTCAGTTTTAGTTCCAATTTTTGATACTTGCCTGAATATTCCTTGGTTGAATGGTCACTGAGCAAGAGAAAGCTAAATCCAGTTTCAGACCTTAAATCTGATGCTATCTGATATATGCAACACAGTATACAAATCCTGTTTCTCTACTGCCTGATTCTGTAACTAGTATATTGTGTACTTGTAATTTAGATTCTATCAGCATACTATTTTTTGCTTGAATGAGTAAGAGAAAATAGCATTTTGTGGAAAATATATGCACACAGATATGTATTTATCTCCTCTTTACTTATATTCCTTCTGGAATGAATACATATATATTATTTATATATACATATGTTATATATATATGAATATATACATGTATAAATATATACACATATAAGTAAAATGTAGATATATACATATATAGATTCTATGTTAATATTTTAATCTATATACCATTTTAACATGTTANTATAGTATACTATATACTATATGTATAAACATATAGTTATATTTTTATATATAAATAAAATGTAGATCTTTAAACAATGTATATTTGAGTTTAACTAGGTGAAAAATTCATATGAGGCACACATTTTAAAATTCACCAAACAGTAGTAGATTATAACACAAACAATAAAGCCTTGATTTAATGTGGTAATACACCTCTCTCAAGGAAAGATAGAACTTTGGACATTGATAAGTCCCCATCTGGTTTTTAATAATTTGGATGCTATTTGCCATTGAAGTCAACTTTTGTCTTTTTCATATGTGCTTCATGAGAGGCAGAAAAGGCATCCTGAGAAAAATTCTGAAAATTAAAGTCACAGGCAAGAAGAAAATACAGAGAAAAGGAGATGGAAATAAAACAAATCAAATTTGTAAGAGACACTCCTGACTTTATTGATTCTGAGGTTCTAGTCTAGATTGAAAAATATTATCTTCTTTTCTGTAGATTGTATTTTATTTAATAAGATTCTATTGTTGCTTTCCTTCCAATTTTTGCTCAAAAGATCTTTTTGAAATTCATTATTTCAAAAGAATCCATCTCTTTTTCCCTTCTCTCTAGATAGTGCCTCATATTCCTTTGTAGTAGGATAGTTTTTATAAAAGAGGACATAATTATTTTTACCTTCCTGCAGTTTACCTAGCCAATAATAGGGAACTCGTTACCCAGTCTGAATTATTCTTTACAGTACTCTAAATATATACGTGTATATATGCGTATATGTATATATATATACATTTATATGAATATTTACAAACAATACCATACTATTACTGAAATGAATAGTGAGATAGGGTTTAGTTATCTAACTTGTAATTTATTTTACTGACAAGAAGAATTTAGTTTTATTACAAATACCAGTTAGTACAAACATCTAAAAGTATACTGAGATGTATTCTCATAGTTTACACATCCCAAAAGGGATGGGATTTCCAAGTTCTCAAAACCATCATTAGTACATTTCTATTCATATGAACATTATTCTTAATTATTTTTCCCAGTAAATTCTGTCAATAGTACCTATTTATATTGTAGTTTAAGGTAGAAATCCAATAATAATCATACGTATTTAGTATTTAGTAGCATTGATTATCCATTTATATTCTGTAAAGAAAAACAAAGAAACTATACCTGTTATAGTTATATACTACATATAACTATATATACTATACAGACAATATTTTAATGGGAACGTTTATATTTTGTTCAGCTTATACAGTTTAGTTATTATTACTTATGTTACTTGTATCTTTTCCTTTGATGAAGAAAAAATTCCACTTTTTGTTCTATCAACACAACAAAGTTAATTATTGCTAGCTTCCAGTCTCATTATTATTACTGAAATATTTATCATTTAAAACAGTTTATTATTTTTCATTGAGGTACTTCTAGTAATATTCATAAAGGTTATCTTAAGAAACATCAGGTCAGGTGACTGCTGGCTTTGATGGATTTTATTTCTGGAATTAGCTATTTTAATTACATCATTTCAGGTGAATACCAGTTTCAAAGTACTGCTTCTTGAGATGTAAAGGACAATAAACTTAGAAGAACAATTTAAAGGGGTTGTCAGTTCACTGTATTCACACCATCTGCACTCATCACTGTCTCCCAGTCTACCACCACATAACTCTACTGGTTTGGGGAGGGGAATAGTGTAGACCTACAGCTCTGCAGTATCCCAAAACATCTTTACCCTTAGTTTACCAGTGGTAACTTTTTCTCTGATCACACAGCAGTAACCTGTAAGATTTTCTGATAAGTTAGAACTATAAGTACAGAGATCAAACTGATGGATGCCAGAGGGGAGAAGGGTAAGGGATTAAGCAAAATGGGTGAGAAATAAAGAGCAGAGCATAAGGAATAGTCAATGATTTTGTAATAGTAATCTAAAGGAATAGATGGCAACTATACTTGCAGTAGACGTAGCCTAACGTACAAACTTATCAAATCACTACGTTGTACACCTGAAACTAATGTAACACTGTGTGTCAACTATACTCATATATTAAAAAAAGAAAGAAAATCTTAAGAAAAAAAAAAACACATGGACCAATGGAACAGAATATTTACCTATTCAAAAATAAGCCCATGCATATGTAGTCAACTAATATTTGAGAAGACAGCCAAGAATAGGAAGTGGGGAAAGTGTAGTCTCTTCAATAAGTGGTGCTGGGAAAACTGGATATACACATGCAAAAGAATGAAATTGGATCCTATGTTACGCTACTCACAAAAAAATTAACTTGAAATGGTTTGAAGACTTAAATGTAACACCCAAAATCATAAAACTCCTAGAAGAAAACATAGGGAGAATGCTCCCTGACATTGGTCTTGGCAATGATTTTGTTGGATGTGACACCAAAAACACAAGCAAGAAAATAAAAAATTAGTAAGTGGGACTAAATCAAACTAACTAGCTTCTGCAAAGCAAAAGAAACAGTCAATAAAACGAAAAGACAATATATGGAATGGGAGAAAATATCTGCAAGCCATAGATCTGATAAGGGGTAAGGAACTCATACAACTCAATAGCAAAAAAAAAAGAATCCTTAAAACTGAGCAGAGGATTTAAATAGATACTTTTCCAGAGATGACATACCAGTGGCCAACAAGCATATAAAAAGGTGCTCAACATAATCAGAAAAATGCAAATCAAAACTACAATGAGATATCTTAGACATGTTTGGATGGCTATCATCAAACAGACAAGAGATAGCAGATACCGAGATGGATGGGGAGAGAAAGGAACCCTGGTACACTGTTGATGGGAATGTAAATGGTCCAGCCACTATGGAAAAGAGTATGGAAATCCCTCAAAAAATGAAAACTAGATATCTGCACTCCCACATTCACACATTCATTGCAGCATTATTCACAATATCTAAGACATGGAAACAATTTAAGCATACATCAGTGGATTAATGGATAAAGCAAAGATGATAGATGTAAATATATATTATATAAATATATATATTTATACTACATACAAGTCCAGATTAATTTCATAAAAACAAAAGATAATACAAGATATAATAGTACACTATGTATATCAGCCATTAATTAGTCATAGTAATAAAAAACAAATATTCATTTAACTAATAAGGGAGAGAAGTATATTGGAAGAATGTAAAAAGGATGTTTGTGTATGTTTGGGATGGGAAACGATAACAGAGCTAAAGTCTTATCTTCCATTGCACAGAGTGAATGCATAAGAAAAAATGAAAAAAATAAAAAACAAAAAATCAGGAAAAAGATATTCTGATAACTTAAATCTTATTTAGGTTCATATGCATACGTACATGTGTACACATCTCTCTCTTCACAAGCAAGGTTCTATGAATTCAACAAAAGTACCATATTATTGAGAATACACAATTAAAATTGTTAACAGACACCTAAAATATTATTAATCATAAATTCTTCTCTGTATTCTCTTTATATTTAAGAAGGCAGAATTGAAAGCACACTGTACAATTTAATCCTGAATTTTGTAGTTTACTCAAGTATTGAATTTACTATCAGTCTATCTAAGTATTCATAAGTTAAACCAGGAGTCATAAGTTAATGTTTAAATCATTGTAGAATACATATATATAAATAGAGGGAGGCATACATATGTTCTATTGTCAACAAAGAAACGTAAGCACATTGTATCTACTACCTAAAATAATTTTTGATCATTTCCATTATGTAGAAAATTCCTTAATTTACTCATATTTTTCTGAAAATAGCTGGTTTCTATTCAAGCATGTGTCTACCTATTAAGATTAGCATCTCACTGTCTCTGTGATTCTATCCGTAACTTTAGTTTTAAAATAATATGAGTAATGACTGGAAGGTAATGACTATGTGAACTTGAACTCTAACATTATATTATTTGTGATAAGCTTCTGTATTTTTTAAGTTTATATTTTTGTTTATGTTTTTGACTGGCCTTTTTCTGTCTGCTTATTGTTTATGCTTGTTCTTCATGAGCGTATGTTTTATATTCTAAAACAAATAATAATATTGAAGGCAAAGTGTTAATTCAACAACTAACAGATGAGGTTGTTAGTTAAATATCCTGTCTGTCTGTCTGTCTGTCTATCTATCTATCTACCTACCTATTTATCTATATCTATCTATAATTCTAACATCTATCATAGGCAAATATAAATCTTTTATCTTTCCGCTTGTAGCTGAACATAAAGAGCAAAAACATTTCTTCAATTGGAAAATGTATTATGTAAATTCTTGGTTTATTTATTTTTCTTTTTGCTTTATCCTTAGTCATTCTATTATCACTTTTTCTTCATAAATATTGGTTTAAATGTCTGTTCTGACCACGTGTAGGACACAGCTCCTTCCTGATTGCTTAGCAGAACAATTCTGTCTTTCTTAAAAACAGCTACTAAAAATGAAACTTTCTAATAATCACCTAATAGTAGTTGTGTTAGTAAAGTTGAAAATGTTATGATAACTTTAAAAGAAAAGTCAGGGAGCTTATACAACATGTATATTTTACAGTTCCAATGCTTTATTGAACAACTCTATTATAAATCCCTACAGTAAAGGCCAAATTGCCTTTACTTGACTTTAAATGTATTTGAGGTAAAAATTAAAAAAGAAAAATCCCTCAACAGACAAACATAAAAGTGATTTTAAAAATACCTCACAGGAGCATAGATAAATTATTTTTACTTTTTTATGCTATTTATTTACTCATGCAATTAAAATTTGGCACATTCACAGATAAGCAAATACTTACTGCCGATAAATCCTTTTGAATATGATTTTGGTCATGCTTAACACTGTATAACCAGATTCTACAGGCCATGGGAAGTAAAGTTGTGTAAATTATCCAAATAGGGTTTTTGGGTGTTTTGTGTGTGTGCCAATTTAAGGCAAAATATGAAATACATTCCTGTTTTCTTCATCATTAAATCTAAATTCTCGCATCTAATTTTCCAGAAAACCCCAAATCAGTTTATTTTCTGTCTTTATACCATACTCTGCCTCAGTACTGCAACTTAGATTAATCTTGTGCCATGATCCCTTAAGACTGATATGCTTATTTTAAACTTTTATTCTTGATGAATACTTATAGAGAAGTTTTCCAATATATGGAATTTATACTCTGACAGGGATATTCAGTCACTACACATATAAACACAGGCTTCATAATTTCAGATGACAACTTCTATGAAGAAAAGTAAGTCAGTGATGTGGTGAAAAATTATATGAGTGGATGAGAGGTGAGGTTTCTTTTTGATAATGGTCTGGAATATTTTTTCAGAAAAGATGTTGAAATGATGTCTAAATGATTTCAAGAAGTTGCTCATGTTAAAATCTGAAAGAAAACCTTTTGAGAGAAACAGAAGAGCTTAAGTGTTATATCTTGTTCAATCTGTACTTCCCACATAATAAATGGAGATCTATTGTGGTTGTACATAGGAGGGTGAAATGCATATATGAAATGAAGATAGAAGCCCATGTAGGAGCTGGCTCATGAAAAGCCTTAAATGGCACAGTAAAGGCAGCTTGCTTTTATCCCAAGTTATAGAAAAGTCTTGAAGAGTGACCTAATATGACGTATGTTTTTACAAAAATTATTCTAGCAGTTAAAAAAGAAACAGGGAGATGGGAGAAGGGAAGAGAAAGGATTATAGTATTGTATCAATATAAGTAGAAAGAGCAGCAAAAATCGATTACAGAGTTTTCCAGGTGGGAACTAATAGTGGCATGAATTAGAGTGATGGTAGGGGAGAGGGTGAGGAAGTGAACATGTTATAGATACGGTTTGGTTGTACAGTCAGAAGAAATTACTTTAGAACTGCAAGTGATAGAAAAGTGGGTGGGAGGAAGCCAAGATTCTTGGCATGAAATATTGGACAGAGATTGTACAATTCATTCATATTTAGGAACATAACAAGAGGTGTTAAAGGTTGAGTGTGGGGTTTAACAGACACTGAAGGGCACTCCAATCATTTTTGAAAATGATATTTGCAAAACCACATACATGGCATTTATAGCTATAGCTCTTTACTAATTAATTTTGGAATTGATTACAGTTAAAGATCAGAAACTCAAAGATCAAACTGTGCAGTCCCTTGAACATCACGTGGTTTTGTTGGAAGGGAGCCAGCAGTTGATACTGAGTTAGGAAGGAAGCCAAAGAAAATCACCTAACCTAGCCAAAAAAACCCAAACCAAACCAAACAAAAACAAAAACAAACAAACAAAAAAAACGTGTTTGGAAGAATGAAGTGGTGAATTGTAATAAATGCTTTTGCCAGAGCCAGTAAGATAAAGTGTAAAAACGAATCACTGATTTGGCTGCTTTCTTTCTTGGAATAACCCTCTTCTCTATTTTATATCAGTGCAAATGATTCATCTTTCCAGGAACACATTGCCCTGACTGACCACTTTAGCTTAATGCGAGAAAAAAGTATTGGAGCTGGTTAAAGAATATTTCACAATCCTTACTTCATAAATTTGTTGAAGAAACACTTTTCCTTAGGTTAGAAGTGAATCAGCAGATTTTATTTTTTTTGCATAAGTACATAGGAAAAAAAAACAAAATAAGGTTTCTCAATTTATCTTCCTAAAATATGAGGCTGGTGGGGCATGTGGGTGGCTCAGTCAGTTAGGCGTTCAACTTTGGCTCAAGTCATAATTTTGCAGGTGGGTTCTAGCCCCGCATCAGGCTCTGCACTGACAGTTCAGAGCCTGGAACCTGCTTCATGTTCTTTGTCTCCCTTTCTCTGCCCTTCCCACACTGGCACTCTCTCTTTGTCTCTCTCTCTCACTCTGTCTCTCTCTCTCTTAAAAATAAATAGGCATTAAAAATGTTTTTAAAAATACGAAGTTGGGCCATTTTTATAGAATTCAGTTACTCTAAAAACAATTAACAAAGTCTCAAGTAATAAGTTAATTATCACTATACCAGTTTGTTTATTGAAACTTTGGTAATTAATTGAATTGCCTACTACAAACATTCTAACAAATCGAACTCCTATTAACAATCATACTGTGAGTAAATTCAATTACCAACAACAGTTATGTAAAGGAACCTTTTCAGTACTTAGAGCCTCAGGGCCATGGATAATAAAACAAAACTTTAATAGTTTAAAGAAAAAAAACCCTTAATTTTAGCAATATTTTGTATATACTATGTTGAAAAATTTTCAACAGTCACACCAAGAACAATAGCACAAATTAAATAAGCATTTTTAATGCACAGCTTATATTGAAATAATTGTTTTCTAAAAGTCCAAGTCCTAAGGAGAGAGAGGGGGAAGTACGGAGGTAGGGAGAGAGAATGGGAGATATTAAGAATGCACAGATGATGCTGAATGTATGGCCCTTCATGCAAATGTTTGCTGATTTCAATAGCTAAGAGGCTGAAAGTTTATAGTCAAGATGAAAGAAGAGATCAAGCCTTGGACGAATGGCATAGTGTTAGGCCTGAGACGCTATCTAAAGCAAGAAGCTAGAACTCTGAAAAACTGTATTTTAGAAAACTATACAGAGGAAAATATCTCATTAAATGACAGAGGAAGACAAAAATCAAGCTTGTCTGCCTTTCCTAGAGCTTCATTTAAAGATAAATGAAAACTTCCATGAATATATACAATAGATACAGATACACCTCCATACATACCCATATGCAGATATACAGGCCTAAAACTGACACAGGTGTGTAATTTAAAGCTAACATCCCTGCATAGTCTGAAATATCTTAATTTGGGAACTTAGTATGATGGGGTTCCTGAATGGTGGAGAGCAAGATACTAAGTTGAAATACGAATATTTTCTTAATAGGCAAGAACTTAGATTAAAATCCAAGAATTTCTTTAGGTAAAAACTCAGAAAACACTAACTCAAAATCCAAAATTACTGCATACATGAGGAAACAAAAATCCATCACAAAAAAACAACAACTTACCAAAACAAGAAATATCCAATATGCATGTTCTAGATAAAAATAACAATGTTAACATAGGATAAACTCATCAGAGTTATAGAGATCCGAAGTACACGTATTAATTGGGAAGGGGGTACAGATATTCATTAACTTTAAAAAGTAATAAAAAGTAATAAATAGGCATCCTAGCATTGTAAAGACAACCACCATAATAAGAGATAATGAATATAAAGATATATATAGAAATAGATATTCCAAACAGTAGAAGGATATGAAATTATATTTAAAAATAAAGTTATACCAGTCCTAAAGAAGACAGGATAGATGAAAATCATTACAAATTTTCATAAGGTAATGACAGTGTAAAAAGTTACTAGGAGATAAAAAAAAATCTAAGTATATCAGTATCACAGTATAAGAAAATGATATAAGCATGTTAAAAAGAAAAATGCTAAACACACCAAAAGAAAACATCACCTAGGGCCTATGCTTTGGCCATATGTTAGACTATACACCCTTGTAAACTGCAGTGAGATCCTTCACTTTTTTCTCTCCAAACTAAGGGAAAATTCTGAAAGAGACTCCGAGAAAGGTGCAATGACTTAAAACTAGAATATAAAATAATAAATAGTATAAACGCAAAAAATGACGTAAAAAGCAAATGATAGTATGGATTGATACCTCACGTCTGAAGTTTAATCTGGTGCAAAGTTGAGGGAAATGGACTTCAGCACCCAAATTAAGTCTTGGATGTTTGGATGGGAATAAAATGATCTCAGGTCAGCAGTCGTCTTTGGTAACTGGCAGAGTCCAATGGATTTTACTCTGGAGGAAAGCTTCTCTAATTGAAACCTTCCAAATATGGAAACATTATATCTCAACAAAACATGGTATTTCAATGAAATATTACAAAACAAGAAACACAATACATGAAATAAAAGAAAATAAGCCACATGAGTTAGGATCCACAAAGTCAAAATCAACAACAGAAACCAAATAGCTCCGATATTGCTAATAAGAGATCCAGAAAATAACTGAAATGTTGAGAGAAATGAAGTGTGGAAAAAAAGAACAAGAAAAAAGAAATTTACCTAACTGCCCAGCTTAAAGAAAGATACAAATAGAAAATTGTTAATGAAGAAAAAAATTTGTTAAAATTATACTCAACAGGGAATCTAAACAGCAGATTAGACTGCTGAAGTATATTAGTAAAGCAGAAAGTAGATTTGAGGAAATTATCCTAGAGGAATATTTGGTATAAAGGTCAAAAACATGAAGACCATAATAACATACAATATATATAAATAAATATAGAAGGCACAATATGTAGAACATGAAATATAAAGAAATCTTCAAATAGATTAGTATATGGTAAATTTGGGAGGCTTTGAAGACAAAAATAAGTTCTTGCCAAAAGTCAAAGATTAAAAAAAGTCTACAAATTATTAATAATTTAATCTATGAATAGAATTCTCAAAAGTAACAATGGAAACAAGAAGAGAGAACAGTAAACTTACATTGCTGAAAGGAAACAATAGACAATCCAGAATCAAGAATTTTCTGTTTACTTAAAAAAATCAAACATTTGTGTGTGAAATAAAGACATTTATTTACAAATACGAAATAAATGATCATTAGGAGGCATTTACTAAGTCAATTTCTATAAGATGTGCTTCTGGAAGAAATTAATGAACATAGAAATAGTTTTGATATCAAAGAAAAACTTCAAGCAAAGAAATGGATAAACATGTAAACATTTCTAAAATATCTGTGTGCATAAAATATATTATCAATTTATTAGGTTAAAAGAGATATGATATGTAAATTGGACAAAACAAAAATATGTAAATTATTATGTAAATTGAAAGACATTCATTTTATTAACAGTGCGTTCTATTTTGAAGCAATTTTATACTTCTAAAAGTACTTTACTTCCCCTCTCTCCCACCCCCATCTGCCCTCAGTTTGTTCTCAGCATTCAAAAGGGGAAGGGGGGTGACTGGCACGGAGGAGGGCACTTGTTGGGATGAGCACTGGGTGTTATATGGAAATCAACTTGACAATAAACTATTTATAAAAAAAAGTACTTTACTAACATAATTCTTTATTTCTCTACTTTCAGCAAGTATGAAAGTAGATATGTAAGTTAGGATGCAGTTTTTATAACTCTTCCTTCGTCTATATTCAGGAAAGCATTAAAATATTAATTGATTTCAGACTTTGTTAAACCTACGAGATAAAACAAAAAAAGTGAATCATTAAAAAGAAAATGTAATAACTGGAAATCACTAGAGAGAACGTAATATTGAAAATGAAGAATACAGGAATAAAAAGTAATGGAAATAACAGTATTAACAGAAGGCACAAATTAACAGACTACAAATATGTGCTAATGTATTAACTATAATTATATGTAAAGTGAAAGAAGTCACTCTTCAAACACAGAGACCAATAACAACAAAAACTCCATTTGCAGTTTAAAAGGCACACTGTTAAAGCAAAAGGACCCAGCCAGACTTATTAAGAGTGAGGAAATATGTGAGCAAAATACATATATGAAAAATAACAGCAACTTCAAAAAAAAAGGCATTGTTAGGAAAATAATGCCCTTCAAAACATCAAATGTTTTAACACCACAAGAATTCTGAATTTTTATGTACCTAGTATGGTAATCTCAAAATGTACAAAAATATGAAAGTAAATCTAGAGGAACCACAGGAAAAAAAAAACTTTAAGGCCACTGTTAATGTAGATTTAAATGCATCATTCAAAATATCAACAGGTAAAATGTAAAACTTTACCTTGCATTAGAAAATACAGATTTTTACAATTTCTCTCTCTTCTTCTTAAAGTTTTACTTCTTACTTGCCAATTTGGATGCCTTTATTTCTTTCTGTTGTCTGATTGCTGTGGCCTGGGCTCCAGGACTATATTGAATAAAAGTGTCAAGAGAAATCATCCCAGTTTGATTCCTGACCGTTAAAGGAAAAACTCTCAGTTTTTCCCCATTGAAGATGATATTAGTTGTAAATTTTTATTAGATGGTCTTTATGATGCTGACGTGGGCTTTGCTGAGGGTTCTGTCATGAATGATGTTGTTCTTTGTCAAATGCTTTTCCTGCATCTATTGAAATGATCATATGGTTCTTACCCATTCTTTTATTAATGTGGTATGTTATGTTGATTGATTTGTGAATATTGAACTCCCTTGCAGACCAGAAATAAATCCTACTTGTTTGTGATGGAAAATTTCTGTTAATATACTGTTGGATTTGGTTTGTTCATATTTTATTGAGTATTTTTGCATCTACATTCATCAGAGATATTGGGCCTATAGTTCTCTTTTTTAATGGTGTCTTTAACTGGTTTTTGGTAGGAGGGTAATGCTGGTCTCCTAGAATGAATTTGGAAGTTTTCCTTTCTTCTCCATTTTTTGATATAGTTTGAGAAGAAGAGTTATTAACTCTTTTTTAAGACATTTCTTAGAATTTGCCTGTGAAGCCGTCTGGTCCTGGACGTTGGTTTGCTGGGAGTTTTTTGATACTGGTTCAGTCTCTTTGTTGTTTATCGGTCTGTTCAAGTTTTCTATTTATTGTTCCAGTGGTAGTTTATATGTTTCTAGGAGCTTATCTATCTCATTATGGTTGTCCAAGTTGCTGACATATATTGTTGGCATAATATTATCTTATATTTATCTGTATTTCTATGGTGTTCATTTTTTTTTGCTCCTCTCTCATTTGTGATTTTACTTATTTTGATCTTTCTCTTTTCTTTTTGATAAGTCTTGCTAGAGGTTTATCAGTTTTATTAATTTTTTAATAGAACAATCTCTTGGTTTCTCTAGCTCCTTTAGATCAAGGTTAAGTTATTTGATATTTTTCTTTCTTATTAAGGTAAGCCTATAGTTCTATATACTTCTCTCATAGGACTGCTTTTGCTGCATCCCAAAGGCTTTGGACCATTGTGATTTCATTTCCATTTGTTTCCATGTTTTTTTGTGTTTTTTGTGTTTTTTTGGTTTTTTTTTTCTTCTTTGATTTTTTGGTTGATCCATTCATTGTTTAGTGGCATGTTCATTAACCTCCATGTAGTTGTAGTCTTTTTTTTCTTCAAGATTTTTATTTTTATTTTTTTAATAGTTTATTGTCATGTTGGTTTCCATATAACACCCAGGGCTCATCCCAACAAGTGGCCTCCTCCATGCCCATTACCCCCCTTCCCCTCTCCCCCACACCCATCAGCCCTCAGTTTGTTCTCAACATTCAAGAGTCTCTCATGGTTTGCCTCCCTCCCTCTCCGCAACTATATTTCCCCTTCTTCTCCCCCATGGTTCTCTGTTAAGTTCCTCCTAATCCACCTATATGTGCAAACATATGGTATCTGTCCTTCTCTGCCTGACTTATTTCGCTCAGCAGAACACCCTCAAGGTCCATCTATGTTGCTACACATGGCCAGATTTCATTCTTTCTCATTGCTGTGTAGTATTCCATTATATAGATAAACCACATC
The DNA here is from genome assembly GCF_008692635.1 of Crocuta crocuta. NCBI lineage: Eukaryota > Metazoa > Chordata > Mammalia > Carnivora > Hyaenidae > Crocuta > Crocuta crocuta. The sequence goes on from NW_027528807.1 coordinate 525,235, forward strand.
CTCTTGATCCATTCGTCAGTTGATGGACTCTTAGGATCTTTCCACGTTTGGCTATTGTTGAAAGTGCTGCTATGAACATTGGGGTCCATGTGTCCCTATGCATCAGCACTCCTGTATCCCTTGGGTAAATTCCTAGCAGTGCTTTTGCTGGGTCTTAGGAGAGTTCTTTTGTTAATTTTTTGAGGAATCTCTTCACCGTTTTCCAGAGGGGCTGCACCAGTTTACATTCCCAACAACAGTGTANTTCTGTCAGTTGCCTATTAGTTTTATTGACTGTTTCCTTTGCTGTGCAGAAGCTTTTTATCTTGATTAGGTCCCAATAGTTCATTTTTGCTCTTGATTCCCTTGCCTTTGAAATAAAGGCAGTAGGGATGAAGAAGGGCATTACAAAATAATTGCAGTGTCTATCCATTAGGAAGAGCTAACTATTATAAATGTCTATGTACCAAATACAGAAGTACCTAAATACATAAAACAGTTAATCACAAACAGAAACAATCTTATGGACAAGAATGTGCTAATAGCAGGGGACTTTAATACTCCACTTACTATGGATAAATCAACTAGATAGAAAATCACTAAAAAAAACAATGGACTTGAATGCCACATTGGACCAGATGGAGTTGACACATATATTTAGAACTCTACATCCTGAGGCCAGGGAATTCACTTTCTTCTCGAGTGCACATGACACATTCTCCAAGATAGATCACATACAGGGACATAAAGCAGCCCTCAATAAATAAAGAACTAAGATCATACCATGCACACTTTCCTATCACAATGCTATGAAACTTGAAATCAACCACAGGAAGAAGTCTGGAAAACCTCCAAAAACATGGAGGTTAAAGAACACCCCACTAAAGAATGAATGGGCCAATCAGGCAATTAGAGAAGAAATTAAAAAATATATGGAAACAAATGAAACAAATGAAAATGAAAACACAACAATCCAAATTCTATGGGATGTGGCAAAGGCAGTCCTAAGAGGAAAGTACATTGCACGCCAGGCCTATTTTAAGAAATCAGAAAAAGCACAAGTACAAATTCTAACGGTGAACCTAAAGGAACTAGAAGGAGAGCAACAAGAGCGCCCCAAACTCAGTAGGATAAGAGAAATAATAAAAATCAGGGCAGAAATAAACAATATAGAAACCAAAGAAACAGTTGAACAGATCAATGAAACCAAGAGTTCGTTCTTTGAAAAAATAAACAAAATTGACAAACCTCTAGCCAGGCTTCTCAAAAAGAAAAGAGCGAGCACATGAAAAGAGAAAATCATGAATGAAAATGGACTTATTACAACCAACCCCTCAGAAATACAAGCAATTATCAGGGAATACTATGAAAATTTATAGGCCAACAAATTGGACAACTTAGAGGAACTGGACAAATTCCTAAACACACACTCACTACCAAAATTCACACGGGAAGAAACAGAAAATCTGAACAGACCCATAACTAGTGAAGAAATAGAATCAGTTATCAAAAAATCTCCCAACAAATAAAAGCCCTGGACCTGATGGCTTCCCTAGGGAATTCTACCAGACATTTAAATCAGAATTAATACCCATTCTTCTCAAGCTATTCCAAAAAGTAGAAATGGAAGGAAAACTTCGGGACTCATTCTATGAAGCCAGCATCACTTTGATTCCCAAGCCAGACAGAGACCCAGAAAAAAAAAAAAAGTTGTGGTCTTTCCAGACTTCTTCTTGTGGTTGATTTCTAGTTTCATAGTGTTATGGTAGGAGAAGTGCATGGTATAATTTCAATTATTTTGTATTTGTTGAGGCCTGTTTTGTGACCTGATATGTAATTCATTCTAGGAAATGTTCCATGTGCACTTGAAAAGAATGTGTATTCTGCTATTTTAGGATGAAATGTTCTCAGTATGTCTGTTAAATTCATCTGGTCCAGTGTGCCATTCAAAGCCATTGTTTCCTTTTTGATTTCCTGTTTAGATGATCTGCCCATTGATGTAAGTGGGGTGTAAAGTCCCCTACTATTGTTGTATTATCAATTAGTTCCCTTACATTTGTTATTGTTTTTTATATTTGGGCATTTCCATAATGGGTGCATAAATATTTATAATTGTTGTATATTCTTGTTGAATTATCTCCTTTAAGATTCTATAGTGTCCTTTTATGTCTCTTGTTACAGTCTTTGTTTTCAAGTCTAGTTTGTCTGCAATTTAATTTAGCAATATAAGTATTGCTATTCTGGCTTTCTTTTGACATCCATTTGCATGATAAATGTTTCTGCATCCTCTCACTTTCAATCTGTAAGGGACTTCAGGTCTAAAATGAGTCTCATATAGGCAGCAGGTCTTGCTTTTTTAATCCATTCTGACACCCTATATTTTTTGATTGGAGTGTTTATTCCATTTACATTCAATGGAATTATTAATAGATACGTATTCATTGCCATTTTATTACTTGTTTTGTGGTTCTTTCTGGAGATTTTCTCTGATCCTTTCTTGTCTTTCTTTTGTTTTTTGCTGATTTTCTCTAGTGATATATTTCGATTTCATTCTCTTTATCTCTTTATTCTTTGTAGGTTTATTAGTTTCTGATATACGGTTACTATTAAGTTTGTATATAACCTCTTCCTCAAACAGCAGTCTATATTAAATTGATGGTCATGCAAGTTTGAACCCATATTTTCTCCTCTCCTTTCCATGTTTTGGGTATATGGTACTATATTTTATATCCTTTACCTGCTAGTTCTTGACCGATTTTTACAGAAATATTCATTTTACTTACTAATTTCACATTTTCTTTCTAGAAAAGATGACTGTGTATGAAGATATTAAACAAATTTCAAATTTCAATGAATAGATGTTATCAGATCACATCTCCTGACTGCAATATAATTAAATTAGAAATTTTTAATAAATCCATCATAAAACTTTTTTAAAAAGTAAGAATCACATTGCTGAATAATTTTTAGACCTTAGATCAAAATAGACTATCAGTTCCTTCTTAACTTGGCCATTTTGGTGACTTCTTAGAAGGCCCTAAAGAAATCACTAAGAAAGAATGACTATGCACTGGTTCAGAGAACATAGTGGTGTTCTCTGGAGTGGTGATATGACCTTTAGGCTGTGGCATCTGGGTACACCTGGATGAGTACCTGCAGAGCACGAAGGAAATAGGAGACAGGGGCTCTCATTGGATGCTGATATCTCACATTCTACGTCCCTAAATTTTCTTTTCCTACGGTGACCTTCATTTCAGGAAATGACATCAGCATCATCCAGTTGTTGAGGTCTCAAGCCCATTTTTTCTCACAGCCTATATCCAATCCACCATTCCACCATGCTGACTCTGCCTTCTAAATGAAGACAGAATCTGACTGTCCTTAGGACCAGCAGTTCCGTCCAAACCACTATGATCTTTGCCCAGACCACTGTAACAACATCGTAAGTGGTCTCCCAGCTTCCACCTTTGTTCTCCACAGTCTCCTCATACACCAGCCATGAGTGAACCTCTTTTAAAGGGAAGTCATCATTTTAATAGGTTAGGTCAAGCCTTCCAAGGACTGCTCATCACATTTGGATTTCTCTTGTACTCCATCTATTCTAGTCATTCTGATCTCCTTCTTTTTCCATGAGTATCAGATCTTATTCTCCTTCAAGGCTTCGCATTTAAGCAATTTTTGCCTAGAACACTCTTTGCCACATAGGTACAGACTAAAGAGGTTCTAGTTAAGCTTCAGGTGATAATTTAGATAAAAGAGCAGAGTTCAAGAGGTTCAAGCATAATATTATAGGCTGGTGATTATAAGTATTATTTTGAAAACTATACTTTGACACTGATGTGTTCTAAGGAAGACAACATTGGCTGTGAAATTTGTGTTTTGGAAAATATGAAGCAGTGGCAGTAAAGGGAATAAAAGGGAAGGGATTACTGTAATAATCCAGGAAAGAAGCTTACCCTCAATAAATTGATGATGGGAAGAGAAAATAAGAAATGTAAAAAGGAGATTTCCAGGAAAGATGACAGAGTAGAAGGATCCTAAGCATACCTCATTTCATGGATACAGTTAGGTAACACCCAGTGTAAAGAACCCAAAATATGACCCAGAGACTGGCAGATCAGACCCTCCATAGCTAAATGTAGGGAAGAGGCCACATCAAAGAGGGTAGGAAGGGCACGGACAAAGTTGGTAGCTAAACAGACAGTTAGAACTGTTTTTGGGAGGGAGGGACACAGCAGGCATGGAATGGGAAAAGAAACAGACCCTCACACCTGGCACTCAAGGCATGGGCCCTGCACTTGGAAGACAAATCCCTGTAACACTTGACTTTGAAAACCAGAGGGGCTAATTTCTTGAGTTCTTACAATGAGTGTGGCTTACCACCTTCTGGAACTTTAAAAATCAGCAGGTTCAGCTCTGGGAGAGCCTGGATGGTGAGAGGAAACTGAGTTTCCCTAAACAGACAGCACAACAAAGGGCCCCCAGGAGTTACAGCACAGAAGCAGCAGTTAAAAGCCTGGGCTATACAGGAGAGGGATTTGTTTATTAAACTCAGAGCATGTGCTGGAGGAGCAAGAATCTATAGAAGTCTTCTCTAGGAACAAAAAAGCTGGTTGTGTCAGTTCTCTCCCTCACTCCAGCATAGATGGAGACACTGGTGGGAATCAGCAAAGCAGCAATTTCTCCACCTAACTTAATACCACCGGTGCCCCACTCCTGCACATTTCTGCAGATCGCCTCCCTCCAACCCAGTAGGCCTCGGCAGAAGTTTTGAGCAGCTGCGTGTAGGTCCCATCCTGCAGTGGACTGGCACGGAATCACATTCTCCTATGGACCTGCCCCCAACCCCCCCCCCCAAAACTGTGATAGGAGTTTTCTAAGTGGATCCAGGTCCTCTCCCACAGCAGACTGCACAAATTTTCCAACTCTGAGCTCCCTACCCCCATGCTCTCCTACAGAACTGCCCCCTCTAATACGCCCTTGGCCAAATCCCAAAGAGGTGCCACAAGCCTGGCAGTCTGCAAACAGCCCTGATCAGCACCACTCCAAAGTGACCCCTGCCCCAGGTAAGGGGAGATAACCACATGTAGCTGTCCCACTGTGGTCCCTGCAGAGGGCTGAGGGCAGAACGCTGGTCTGATTTCAGGCTGTGCCAACCAACCAAAGTTTCTCAGGGCACAACACAGGGGAAAAAACCCTGTAGTTCGTTACTACTGCATTTCTGGCAAATGCCTGGTTGGTTTCAATTCTAGCCTAAGGTGGCCCCAGACTGGCCCACTAACAACCGATGGACAAACCCTACCCACAACAGGCAAAGAAAACCATTCCAGATGACAGAACTGAAGGAAAATATGCCTCAGCTATAACAGTAGGGTACGCGCAACACACATAGGATACATCCCTCAAGTGCCAGATTCTGGTGAACAGGGGACACTGTACTATAGGGCACTGCAGGGCCTCTTCTTCATAAGACCATTAGTTTCAAGAGCAGGAAACATAGCTGACTTTCCTAACACATGGAAACAGACACAGAGAGACAAAATTAGGAGGCAGAGGAATCTCTGAAATCAAAGAAGAAATCAAAATAGACATGGAAACAACTGAAAACGGAAACACAATGATCCAAATCTTTGATATAATAGCAATAGCTACTCTAAGAGGGAAGTTGATAGCAATACAGGCTTACATCAAGAAGCAAGAAAAATATCAAAAACCAACTTAATCTTGCACCCAAAAGAGCTAGAAAAGGAACAGAAAAGACCCCAAACCAGGAGAAGGAAAAACAAATGAAGATTAGAGCAGAAATAAATAAAATAGAAACTAAAATAACAATAAAACAGATTAAAAAACATATCTGGTTCTTTGAAAAGATCCACAAAGTTGAAAATCCCAGCCAGATTGTCTAAAAAAGAAAAAAAAAAAGGAGAAGAAGAAAGAAGAGGAAGAGGAAAGAGAGGAAGTAGAACAGGAGCAGAAGAATGAGATGAAAAAGAAGGAAGAGGAGGAGGAGGAACAGAAGGAGGTAGAGGAGAAGAAGAAAATTTGAACAGAGTAATTACCATCAATGAAATTGAATCAGTAATCAACAAAACAAACCCAACAAAGGGGAGGCTGGGTGACTCAGTTGGTTAAATGTCTGACTTCAACTCAGATCATGATCTCTCGGCTCATGGGTTTGAGCCCCAAGTTGGGGTTTATGCTGACAGCTCAGGCTGGAGCATGCTTCAGATTCTGTATCTCCCTTTCTCATTCCTCTTCCCCTGTGCTCTCTCTCTCTCTCTCTCTCAAAAATAAATAAACATTAAAAAAAAACCCTCCCAACAAAGTCCAGGGTCAGAAAGCTTTAAAGGTAAATTCTACCAAACATTTAAAAAAGAGTTAATACCTATTCTTCTCAAGCTATTCCATAAAATAGAAAAGGAAGAAAAGCTTTCCAATTCATTCTGAGGACAGCATTACCCTAATACCTAAACCAGACAGAGACACTGTAAACTATTGGGACTACAACAAAATTAAAAGTTTTTGCATAGTAATTGAAACAACCAACAAAACTAAAAGACAGCCTACTAAATGGGAGGAAGTATTTGCCGATGACATATCTGATAAAGGGCTAGTATCCAGAACATATAAACACCTGATACAACTCAACACCCGAAAACTAATTAATCCAATTAAAAATGGTTAGAAGATATGAATAGAGATTTCTCCAAAGAAGACATCTAGATTACCAACAGACACATGAAAAGATGATCAATATCACCCCTCATCGGGGAAACACGAATCAAATTCACAATGAGATATCAACTCACATCTGTTGGAATGGCTAAAATAAAAACACAGGAGGGGTGCCTGGGCTACTCGGTAAATTAAGCATCTTACTCTTGGTTTCAGCTCAGGTCATGGTCTCATTGTTCATGAGTTTGAGCCCTTCATCAGGCTCTGCACTGACAGCACAGAGCCTCCCTGAAATTTCTTTCTCCCTCTCTCTCTCTGCCTCTCCCTGGCTTGCCCTCTCTTTCTCTCCAAACATAAATAAACACCAAAAAAATGTTTTAAAAGCTTAAGAAACAACAAAGTTAGTAAGGATGTAGAGAAAAAGAAACCCTCATGCATTGTTTGTGGAAATGCAAACTCAGAGCCACTGTGGAAAACCATATGGAGGTTCCTCAAAATATTGAAAATGGAATTACTGTATAATCCAGTAATTCCACTACTGGGTATTTATACAAAGAATACAAAAACACTAATTTGAAAAGATATATGCACCCCTATGTTTATTGCAGAATCATCTCTAGTAGCCAAATTATGGAAGCAGCCCAAGTGTCCATGAATAGATGAAGGATAAAGAAGTGGTATATGCACAATGGAATATTACTCAGCTATGAAAAATAATGAAACCTTGCCATTTGCAACAACATGGATTAACCTAGAGGGTATAGCACTAAGCAAAATGAGTCAGTAAAAGAAAGACAAATACCATGTTATTTCACTCCTTTATATGAAATTTAGAAACAAAACAAATGAAGAAAGAAAGAAATAGACAATAAATAAATTAATAACTATATGAAAACAAATTGATAATTACCAGAGGGAGCCCAATGGGTGGGTTATGGGTGAGACAGATAAGTGGATTAGAAGGACACTGATCATGATGATGATCACTGAGCACATGTATAGAGTTGTTAAATCACTATATTGTTCACCTAAAACTAATATAACATTGTATGTTAATTATAATTTAATTAGAATTTTAAAAAGCAATACAAAAAGGAGACATTAGCCAAGGGAAATCTCCAAGGCATGATAACCAATTTGTAACATGAACTTAAAAGAGAGGATATAGGGGCGTCTGGGTGGCTCAGTTGGTTAAGCAACCGACTTCGGCTCAGGTCATGATCTCACAGTTTGTGGGTTCAAGCCCAATGTTGGGCTTTGTGCTGACAACTCAGAGCCTGGAGCCTGCTTCAGATTATGTGTCTCCTTCTCTCTCTGCCCCTCCCCTGCTCATTCTCTGTCTTTCTCTCAAATAAAAAAAAATAATAAAGACATAAAAAATTTTTAAATTATTTTTAAAAAGGGAGGATATAGAATAACTTTCAAGTTCATTAAAATTTTATTCAACAATTTGGTGGAAGAGGTCCTAAAGGTGGGAAACAAGAAGAATTACTGGGCTCTAAAAACATGCAATTTTTTCTGGAAACAGACAAAGAAAGTACAAAGATAGCAAGGAGTTTATATACATAGAATCATGACCAGAAAAAAAAAAAGGCTAATAATTGTGTAAGGCTTCTAGTTCACATAAGATTTTAAAATTCAGTGTTTCCACTAATATACATATTTACCTTATTAGTTAGATGGTAACATTGTAAGCACTTTATAGAGAGGTTCAAAGTTTTGATAAATGCTGAACTTCCACTGTCATATGCATTACTAAAGGCTACTAAACAGGCTCAGAAATATATTTAAAATCAAAGATGTTAACTTCTAAAACATAAAACATGCTCATATATTTCTAAATTCTAAAGTTTTGATTTCCATACATATAATTACTTCACTAAAGTTTTGAACTTTTAAACAGTCATAATTTTAGTCTTTTTTTTAAGTTTATTTATTTATTTTGAGAGAGAGAGCGTGTGAGCCAAGATGAGGCAGAGAGAGAGGGAGAGAGAGAATCTCCATGCTGTCAGTACAGAGCCCTAGGGGGGGCTTGATTTCATAAATCAGACAGATTTATGACCTGATCTGATCATAACCTGATCATAACCTGAGTGAAATCTGCAGCTGGACACCAACTAGTGGAACCACTCAGCCACCCTACCTTAATCTTTTTATTTTTTTTATGTGAAGAGCCCATTTCTCCTTATAATTTACCTACGTGTCTATTTGCTCCTTACTACATAATTTTAACAATTCATTTAATAATATTACCAATAACATGTGTTTCTATTCCCTTACTTTCATATAGCAATAAGTAATATTTTTAAGGCCAAAATACTAAATTCTAAACAAGCATAAGAAGTACAGTCTTTAATTTTATTTGATAAAGCCACTGTATTTCATCACAAATTATATGAAAATTAGCCGTGTCTTCCACTTTGTTGCTAAAGTTTTTGCACAAAATAATAATACAATTTTATAATAATTTCTAATTTCAAATAGCACTATAAATACAAATGGCTGATATATTTTCCTTGGTTTGTGGTTTTTCTTATCTGATGATTATTATTGAAATAGGGGGTATTTTCTGAGACATTTAGGCTTTATTCTAAATATTCTAGGCTTTATTCTCTTAAGGAAAAGTTGGGTTTCAATTTACTGAGAGCAGTTAAAGTAAGAGCATCATCATTATATGTTGGCATTATACAAATATTCAACTATTTTCTCCTTCAATTAAAAAATAATCTTTTTAAATATCTGATTGCTGAGATATTTTATTCTCAGCATTTATATCCAATGCCTTCACCAAAGCCCCTGACAATTACTGGTAAAATATTTAGTTTTATCTAGATTTCTAGAATTATGGGATAAAAACCAGTGTAAAGTAATACCAAGCTCTATTTGTGTGATCTTCTTTTCCTTTTCCTTTTCTTTCTTTCTTTCTTTTTTTTTTCTTAGTTGTATAAAAATTTTTCCAGATACATTTTCTGGGAATGAGTTTTCAAATTGCAATTTTGGACATATTTCCCCATGCATTCGTAAAATGAATTGAATTGTAGTTCCTCTAAGGACCACTAAATAAATGAAACCAGCTTATAAATTTTTCAGAAACGCCCTCAGAGTCTCAAGTACACTTTGTCATTTGTTTTGTCTAAGCTTTTTAATTCTCTTTGAAATAAACAGAAACAGCTCTGCCAAACAGCTCTCACCATTGGAAACTGTTTTTCCCCCTCCCTGTGAGCTAGAACACTTTTTAAAAGGAGTATTTAGAGATAATTAATGAATACTATAATATTTTAAAGAACAAAGATGGAGGGAATTAACAATGAAATGGTAAGTGCCAAAACACTACACAGTGGTACCATAAGCACAATCATGTAATAAATTCAAATAATGGGATCCTTTGGAATTTTCTGAGCACTATACACTTAAATTTTCCAATCAATCCAGAGCAGAAGATAGAGGTTAGTTGTGTTTCAACTCTAGGTATAATTGACAATCAAAAACCGAATGTTTTTAAGATGTACAACTTGATGCTTTTATACTTATATATATTGTGAAATGTTCACCACACTCAAGGTAATTCGCATTCCCATCACATCACATAGTTAACCTTTTTTTGTGTATGGGAGTAGGGAGATCATTTAAGATCTATTCTCAGAAAATTTAAAGTATACAATACAATATTATTAACTATAGTCACAATGTTGTACATTAGAACTCCAGGACTTATATATCTTGCATAACTGAAACTCTGTACCCCTTTGACCAAAATCTTCCCCCATTTCTCCCATTCTTTAGGCTCTGGCAACCACCATGCTATTCTCTGATGCTAAGTATTTGATATTTTTGGATCCTACATACAGGTGAGATCATGGAGTAGCATGGTGGTTGCCATGGTTAGTTCATCATTGCTTCTAATGATACTGATGGAAAAGATAACTTTTCTTACCAGTCCGTTTAGGGATATATAGACTGGAAAGGAAGGATGGAGAAGGCATTGAAAACTATCACACTGACCCCACATATGGTCTACAGGTAACATACCTCTTAATTTTTGTTATTATTAATCATATCCCTCTCAAGAAGTTAACATCTGGTAACTAAACTACTATATTTGAAGTGTTATAACAATATTGGAATTAAAACACTTAATAGAATATGATATCCTTTAGTATAAATGCAAAGTTGGAAATTTGGACTGAGTCACTAACAATAGATATTACATGGATAAAAAGCAAACTTTCATACAAAATTTTACAAACTAATTTTACAAATCTAAAACTCCTTCACCAGGGGTGCCTGGGTGGCTCAGTCGATTAAGCGTCCGACTTTGGCTCAGGTCATGATCTCACGGTTCATGGGTTCAAACCCCGCGTCGGGCTCTGTGCTGACAGCCAGCTTAGGGCCTGGAGCCTGCTTCAGATTCTGTATCTCTCACTCTGACCCTCCCCTGTTCACGCTGTCTCTCTCTCTCTCTCAGAAATAAATTAAAAACATTAAAAGTTTTTTAAAAAAAACCTCCTTCACCTTATTAAAGATATATAAAATGGTTAAAAAGATTAAATATCAAGAGAGAACAAGATCACAGATTTCAAAAGCCCTCTTCTGCGAGTACCTCCCTTTGGGGAGGAGTACCTGACCCGACTTTATAAGTAATAAAAGAACCTTCAACAGGATGGCTAAGCAAGCCTGATACATGTCCTCAAGAGTTAGGCAATTGATGTCTAACATCAATATGGAAAAGCTAAAAGCAGAGTTGATTTTATTTTCTGTTTTGGTCACAGAGCAAAGCAGAGCTAAGGATCAGTTTATACCAGAGAGCTTGGGGACAAAGTGATTCTCCCTTTAGGCAGAAACATTCAAGAGAGCTGAACCCAAGTCATTTAAAGTCATCAGGTAGGGCAGCCAGAAGGGCCATGGGACCACCAGAGAGAGAGCCTATAGGCTCTGCTCTTTTCAGTGCAGTAGGCTACTGAAAAACAATGGGCCAAGGGGGAAGTGTCATGTCCTCACAGCTCTGGTCAATCGAGAACATTTCTACCATTTTCCCATTCTCTGTCTTTCCAACATTTTGATCCTGAGTGAACAAGATGAGAGACAGTGTAGAAAGACAAGGAGACCTAGAAGAAAAAGTTAACCATACGTCTTTTCCAGCAGCAGACCACGGCAAGGGAAGAAATGTATAACTGTAAATAAAGTAGGAAATGTTGGTTGCTGCATGGTTCTAGATGTCTTTAATGACAAGGCTATTTTTATGCTTTAGTATAGATGCATGCTTACTTATTATGAATGAGCAAGACAGTATGAAATTTTCTTAATCTAAAGGGAGGAGCAATTAGAAACATGGAGATCACACTTGGCTGTGGGATGTGGTGTCACCAGAAAGCAGGAGTGAGACAAGGCTACACAGATTATAGAAAGCAACTTCCCATCTGCATGTTACCATTTTTAATATTAATGTAAGCACTTCTTTTTTAAAAGGCACTACACTGTTTATAATTAATCTTAGTTCACAAAATACTAATATATATACATATATACGTGGTTAACTTCCTTTTTATGAAAGTTATGTTTGTTTTGCCTAAGTATTATTCATCAGTTTAGTTAGTTCTTGTCCTTCTGAAGCCTTGAGTAAGAAGATAAATACTCCCAAATATCTGCAAAAGTAGTTTTGTATCAAAAATTCAATGTAACACACTCTGAGTGTTCTGAGCTCAGCTGATTGTGGAAAATTGCCTTCTTCTGATGAAGTAATCTGCATCTCGATTTTGTCGGCATGGTAAAAACGGCTTCCTCCAAATTGTTTTACAAGGAAATTGGTACTTTGGAAACAATGTTCTCTTTTCTTTAGAGAAAAATACATCTTTGGAAAATTATTTTTCTTTCAAAAAGAGCTTGCTGCTCAAATTTTCTTAAAATATATTCAATTATTGTTTTTAATTTCCTTTTTCAGTTGTTGGTGTGGAAAGATATTTTAGTGTCATAAGTAGTCTATAATAAAATGAACATAACAGACAGTGATCTAAATCAGTAAAACATGTTTTTATATTAAAGTACTGATTTTGTATGTTGGAAAGTTTCTGAAAGTGAAAAAAATCATTGACTAAACTGAATAATAACATATAAAATGGATTCATTAAAAATATTTTTTCTGTAAAATAAATATTCACTTTCTCAGCAAAGCTTTACCATTTTTTTTCGCCTAAAATTATCTGGTAACTTAAGCACCCAAAGAGCTTTTGATTTGGCCAAGGAGGCGTAGCTATCTAGGGACAGAATCTGGCCTCCTAAGAAAACATTGCCTGCTGTCCCCTGTCCCTTGCATTACAATGAGTCCTCTGAGTCATTCTGAGAGTTAAAACTGACTGAACAATGAATCTGCAAGTAATTTTTAGACTTTACTTTTTAGGCATTTTGCAGCTCAAAATAAGACAGTATTATATAGTAAAGAGTTTGGCTTTGAAGTCAGACAGACTTAGACTTGAATATTGGCTCTGCCTCTCAGTGACTTTGAGATTTCAGGATTTAATTAACTTTTGGGTCTTTATTTTCTTGTAATAGACATTTCAGTGAAAGGTACTTATCATTATCCCTGACCCAGTAAACATATAGACAACTGGAAATCTGGCATGTGGTTGTTTCTATGTGAGAATAAGAAACACATGTAAAATGTAAAACTTAGTGAATAGCAAGATAAAAGTAATATGAAAAAAATATGAAAAGTTAGACAAGACAACCATGGATTTTTTAGTGTAGAATGTGACATTTCAAAGAGATTCACAAAGATCATTAAAGTCTTTAGGATTAACTGACATTTAAACTGAATCTTCAACAAACTGAATATTGGATAACAGTATCTGAGTACTTGACTATGCAGCACACGCTGGAAATGGGGTTCAAAGTTTAAATATAATGAGCAATTATACTCTAGTGAAATGAATTATGAGGTACGATACAAGGTTAAGTGAACAGAGAGGAAAGGGTTGGTTAACACCATGTGAGTAAACGTGTGTGTTGGTAGGGGGCAGTGGGTATGTGTCATATAGCAAGAGTTAAGGACTAGTGAAGGATGGTTTACAGAGAAGGAGATGCTGAGAGCTGAATTAAAATTTACCCTTAGAATCTTATCATTTTTTGTAACACTTCTTCATTTGTAATTTTGTGCGTGCAACTTTAACACCTATGTTTCCCAGTAAAATATAAGATTCTAATTAGTTCATATCTATTGTCTATTACTATTTCTACTAGCTGGAAACCAATGAAAAGTTTTTTATTTAATGTTTATTTACTTCTGAGAGAGAGAGAGAGAGCAGGGGAGAGGCAGAGAGAAAGGGAGACACAGAATCTGAAGCATACTACAGGCTCTGAGCTGTCAGCACCAAGCCCTATGCAACCCTACTCATGAACTGTGAGAGATTATGACTTGAGCTGAAGTCGAACATTTAACCAATTTGCCACCCTGGCACCCCCCAGTGAAAAGTTTTAAGCCCATCCTTCACCCAGCAAACTACCATTAATTTAGTAATCACACAGAACAACTATTAGGGAGGGTAGGGAAAGAGCTTGTCATTCACGTGGAAACTGTCTGTAGTTCACTCCTCTGTGGTAGGACCTTTCAGGATCAGCAGAGAGGCACTGATATTTTCACACCCTGCTCTGATTTCTTATTCTGAGTTGTCTAATATACATTTCCCTCAGCCTTTACTATCACAGATCCTTCAACCCTGATCTTTTTAAGTAGCCCACTAGCTGATAATACTGTTAGCCACTTTCCATATATCAGAGTAGAACAACTTCATGTTGTCTTTTTTTTTTTTTAATGCAAAGTGACCACAAGATATACTGATTGATAATCTGCCCACTGGGAGAATTTATCGACTCAGTAGGCTTTCAGGAACACCTTGGAGTCTGGCTCAGTAACTCTAGGGGAATTCAACACTGACTTGTATTAGCATATTATGAGAGCCCTTGGCTATAATGTTTTCCCCTCCTTGGTCATCTCACATGAGAACATCCATGTTGCCATAGAAGGAACAGCAGTATACGGAAGTAGGCCAGTGGAATTTTGAATCATTTGCTTATAGAACTTTTTTAAAGTTTTAAGAACACTGGAAACCTTATTTTGGAATATGCCACTTTCTCTTTTTTTAAGTTTTTTAAAAAGATTTATTCGTTTTTTGAGAGAGACAGAGCGTGAGTGGGGGAGGGGTACAGAGAGAGGGAGACACAGAATCTGAAACAGGCTCCAGGCTCTGGGCTCTCAGGAGAGAACCCAACGTGGGGTTTGAACTCACTAACCATGAGATCATGACCTGAGCTGAAGTAGGACACTTGACCAACTGAACCACTCAGGCGCCCTTGGAATATGCTACTTCTAACTGATAAATTAATGTTGCTGATTGTGCCCAACTTCATGGCATGGTAGGTCAGTTTGCATTCATTTCATGATAGGAAGCTCTGTTCACAAGTTTATTTGGTATACCTTGTAGTTCAAGTCAGGACAGATTTGGAACTTTTTGCTATACAGATGAATAGGAATTTAGAAATCTAGTCATATGTTTTGGTCCTAATCTCTAATGATCTATTAGCCCCACCGAGGAATCCTCCCAATCAAAATGGTTTCATTACCTTTTTCAGCCTTTGCTGGATATCAAGGAGACTTACTCTCTTTGGGGGAATAAAATGCTGATTCTAGGCCTGTGTAACCCCCAAACCCTAACATGCTCCCTGAAGTCAGGAAGCCCTTTTCAATAGCACCATCATTCACATTATCATCATTGCAGCATTTATAAAACATACTGATGGTTTTTCACCGCATTTACTATTGTTCTTTCATGGGGCAAAATTAGAGAGTTACAAAAGATATATTACTCCAACATTCCTACTTGGATTTTTAATTCCAGTCTCTGATTCAATCTGGAATGTTCAAGTACAAGTCGCCTGGTGCATTTCTAATTGTTTCTTAATCCATCGTTACAGATTTTGTGGCTAAACCCTGAAATTAAAAGTTGACAACACTATAGAAGACAATAGGTTAGAATGTCTTTGCTGTATTTACATCACTGAATGAGAATCCGCAAAACATACCTGTATAATTTTTCTAAATTAAACTTATCTTCTCCATTATTCCATGATTTCTTCAATCTTTCTCACCTTAATAAATGGCAATATACTGCCCCAGTTTCTCAGACTAAAAACCTCAGTGTCCTTTATTTTCATCTTATATTCCATTTCATTGGCAAGTCCCACTGACTCTACCTCCAAAAGTTATCCTAAATCCAATCATCTCTTCCATTTACACTTTTTTTTTTTTTGAAAGCAAAAATGGTGTGGAAATTTTCTGGACAAGCGTGGAAATTTTCAGTCGATGATGTTCTTTTAGGACTTACAGCACTCAAATGATTTCACATACCTATAGAATAAAACCTAAATTGTTACCAAACTTACAAGGCCCTCCATCTCTTGGACCCTGTCTATGTCTTGAGCCTCATTTCTAGTGTTCTCTGTTTTCTAGTCCACTTCAGCAACACTGCCTTTATATTATTTTTCAAACTTCCCCACATTTTCCCCCTTATCTTTCAATGTTTGAAAGACTATTCATTCACTAATATTTCCCCATCCCTTTGCTCTTTCAATCACTTAGGTCTCTGCTTAAATTTCATTCTAGAAAAGTCTTACCTGATTATTCACCTAAAGTAATGCATCATTATGCATATAGAAGCACTATATTACAATGCTTCTTTCTCATCACGCTCCTATTATTTTACTTTATCTTAATATTTATAGCATAATATATTTATTTACTAGTTATACTTTATTGTGTTCCTCCAGTAGAATATAATCCTATGGGGTCAGATTCCTTTATATCTGTCTCCTCTTATATCCTCAGACTGGTGACGAGTACACAGTAGAAACTCAAGAAAATATTTGTTGAATGACTGAAAGAATGAATAAATAAATAGTATAGTCAAGGGCAAACCTAGAAATATTCTGGATCATGGCAGTGAGAATTAGAATGGAAAAGAGGGAGCACAAAATATTGCACAAAAAGAACTGATGATTTTGTGAATGGAAGATTCAAAGACAGAGAAAACAGTGAAAGTGATCTTACACTTTTGGCCTATGTTTCTAGGAAGTTGATGGTGGCTTTATCCTGGGCATGACAACATAAGTTATGAGTAGATTATCATTTTTCATGCATAGGTTGAAATGGAAGACTTGACCTTGAAGAAAGATAAAATAGTCAATTGGGGAAGAATGAGATTCCTTCCCATAACTCAAAGTTCAAGTAACCCTCTGAAAGCTAATTAGTAAAAATAAGAAGGAAAATATTTAATTTGTTCTGTTGATATAAACAACTCTCCTATATGCTCAGTGATACTAACATATCAAAAGAATGAAACTGTCAGTAGAGAAATGAATAGAATAAGAAAACAGATTTCAGAGAAACAAAATTCAGCAGTATGGATTCATCACTGCTAAGAAATAAGAAATAATTTGGGGGAATCTGAGAAATTTGGCCCCTTGATAGTGTTCTCTGCTGTGGGAGGTAGGAATAATTTACTAGGCTTCTTCATAAAACAGATGAAATATCTCTTGAGGCTATCTGCTTTTCTATTCTTTCATACCATGGTCACCAGGCAAGCTTTTGATCAATAATTAATTTTCTTATATAGGTCAAATACCAGGAAATAAGCTGCTCTAGGTAGAAATGTGATCACTAGAGTAAATTAATATATTGGAAATTTGATTTATTTATCAATCTTCTGTGAGTTTAGTTAACATCAGCTCAATTTTGGGTTGAGAGTTTTAAAAACCCAAGTAGTTGAAAAATCTGGTTTGTGGATTTTTAAGGATGAATATTTCATCTTGGATGTTATGAGGGTGTTTATTGAATACTCAGTCTAGCTATTTAGGCTACTTATACCTAACTGTACATTTTCATTCCTATTTCAATAAATTATCTGACTTTCCACATATTTCAATCATGTAGTAATTCTGGATATTAATTTTGCTTAGATTAATTCATGATTTGTAGAACAATAATTAGAGCTAATGGGCTTTGATAATAGTTTAGAAAGGAAAGGTCATATAATCCAGTAATTTACCATAGCTAAGCAAATCTAATTTGGTAACTTAATGATGAGCTCTAATCCTTTTTACTTTCCTCTTTCCCTTAGTTTTTCTTCAGAAAATAAGTGAAAAGTTATTGAATATAATACCAGTATATGCTTAAATTTTCATTATGAAACTTCTGTTCACAGACTCTTATTATGAGAATAGAATTTAGGAATTTTGTAAAAAATCTTCTAGAATTTTGTCTGAAGTGTTATGATTTAAATGTTCATTATACAAATTTATCCTTAAAATTTCAACTATATCTTAAGTTCCTTAAAATGCATGCTTTATTTTTTGAGTACAACATAAATATTAACAGTGTTTAGTTAGCATAAAACACATAAAGTAACAATTCAGTGTTGATGGTGTGTAAACCCTGTGTGTCAAGATTCCTTTGGCTGCAATCATCAGGACTTAACCTTGGCTAACTTGAGTAAAACTGGAAAGATGGGGCTAACTCAATGATCCAAAGGAGAAATCCATAGAATGAGGAATCAAGACAGCCCTACAAACCCTAAAATATTTGACAGCATATTATAAAATATGTTAAAATAGAAAAATATTGTTCGTTTGCTTTTTATCACCAGTGATAACACCAAGTAACACCTTGGAACATTTAATTTTCATTGACTTAACCCAATTTAAAAAATTTTTGTTCCTCAGTTAATAATATCTATACTTTAAATCCATTTATGCTTTGAATAAAAAGGTCATAAAAAACAATATCATGTTAAATATGCACCCTGTATGGTCCCTTATTGCAAGGTGTTTATGATTTTTAGCTTTTGTGTGCTACAAAATGAAATAAATGAGAAGCAAATTACTATGCAATAGAAAACAGTGATGCAGCTGTGATAAATGTAGGTTGCAGACAGTGGCAATCAATAGTTTAAAGGAGCCATTTATTAACATGTAGCAAAAGAGAAGTACTGGATTAGGAAAATAAAAACAATAACTTGCCTTTTCCCAAATGGGTTGTAATAACATAAAATATCAAAAGTAAAACCTTAATCATCACTATTGTTTCTTAAATACATAGTTAACAAAGGCACATCCATCAAATAAGAATAACTAAAATTTATACAAATAAGGGATAATTATAAAACTAAAATTTAATAGCAAGTAAAACTATAAAAACTTCCAAAACAATACATGACTTTCTCTCTCCATATATATATATGTATATATATATATATATATGCTTTAGGAGTCCAATTATCTTGGAGTTTACTTCAATTAAGAGATTTATTCCTAGATATTTTAGGGTTTTTGGTGAAATTGTAAGTGAGATTGATTCCTTGATATCTCTTTCTGTCGCTTCATTATTGCTGTACAGAAATGCAAACAATTTCTTTACATTGGTTTTTATATCCTGCAACTTTGCTGAATTCATATATCAGTTCTAACAATATTAGGTGGAGTCTTTCAGGTTTTCCATATAGGGTATCGTGTCATCTGCAAAGAGTGAAAGTTTGACTTCTTCTTTGCCAATTTGGATGTCTTTTATTTCATTTCGTTGTCTGATGGCTGTGGCAAAGGCTTTCAACACTATGTTAAACAATAGGGGTGAGAGTGAATATCCCTGTCGTGTTACTGATCTCACGGAAAAAGCTCTTAGTTTTTCCCCACTGAGTATGTTATTAGCTGTGGGCCTTTCATATGTGGCTTTTATGATGTTAGGTTATATCCCTTCTTTCCTGACTTTTAAAAAATGTTTTTTTATTGAGAGAGAAAGTAAAGGTGGGGGAGGGGCCGAGAGAGAGGCCGACAGAAAATCCAAAGTGGGCCCTGTGCTGACAGCAGAGAGCCCAATCCAGGGCTGGAACTCATGAAGTCAATGCTTAACCAACTGTGCTACTCAGGCAAGCCTATCCCAACTTTCTTGAGGCCTTCTAATAAGAGAGGATGCTGTATTTTGTCAAATACTTTTTCTGAATCTATTGATGGGATCAAATGGTCCTTATCCTTCTTCTATTAATGTGATGCAGCACGTTGATTGATTTGTGAATAATGAACCAACCCTGCAGCCCAGGAAATGAATCCCATTTGATCATGGTGAATAATTCTTTTAATATACCACTGAATTAGAGTTGCTAGTATTTTGTTGAGAATTTCTGCAACCATCTCATCAGTGATATTGGCCTGCAGTTCTCCTTTTTAGTGGTCTTTTTAGGGTCTTTTTAGGGTCTTTTTCTGGTTTGAAAATCAAACCAGGGTCTTTTAGGGTCTTTTTCTGGTTTGAAAATCAAGGTAATGCTGGCTTCACAGAATGAGTCTGAAAGCTTTCTTTCCATTTCTATTTTTTTTTTTGGAACAGCTTGAGAAGAATAGGTATAAACTCTGCTTGAAATGCCTCACACAATTCCCCTGGGACACCCTCTGGTCCATGACTCTTATTTGTTGGGAGATTTTTGATAACCAATTCAATTTCTTCATGGTTCATATTTTCTATTTCTTCCATTTTGAGTTTTGGTAGTGTGTGGGTGTCTAGTAATTTGTCCATTTCTTCCAGATTGTCCAGTTTGTTGGCATATAATTTTTCATATTATTCTCTAATATTTTTTTTTGTATTTCTGTGGTGTTGGTGTGATTTGTCCTCTTTCATTCATGATTTTATCTATTTGGGTCCTCTCGCTTCTTTTTGAGATGTCTGGCTAGGGGATTATCAATTTTGTTTCTTCTTTAAAAAAGAAACAGTTCTTAGGTTCATTGATCTCTTCTAATGATTTTTTAGATTCTATATTGTTTATTTCTGCCCTAATTTTTATTATTTCTCTTCTTCTGCTGACTTTGGGCTTTCTTTGGTGTTGCCTTTCTAGGTCCTTTAGGTGTGAGGTTAGGTTATATATTTGGGAACTTCTTGGATCTTGAGATACACCTGAATTGCCATGTATTTTCCTCTTAGGACTGCCTTTGCTGTATTCCAAAGGGTTTGGACTGCAAATGAAAGGAGTTCATTTACTTTCATATATTTTTTAAATTTCTTCTTTAACTTCCTCATTGACCCATTCATTCTTTAGTAGAATATTCTTTAACCTCCATGTATTTGGGGGCTTTCCAACATTTTTTCTGTAGTTGATTTCAAGTTTCATAGCACTGTGATCTGAAAATATGAATGGTATGATTTCAATCCTTTTATATTAGTTGAGGGCTGTTTTGTGACCCAGTATGAGATCTGTTTTGGAGAATATTCCATGTACATTTGAGAAGAATGTATATTCTCTTTTTGGATGAAGAGTTCTGAATATATCTGTTAGGTCCATCTGGTCCAATATGTCATTTAGAGCCATTGTTTCCTTATTGATTTTCTGCCTAGATGATCTGCCCATTGCTGTAAGTTGAGTATTAAAGTCCCCTACAATCACAGTATTATTTTCTATATATTTCTTTATGTTTGCAATTAATTGATATATATATTTGGGTACCTTCATGTTAGAGGCATAAACATTTATAATCGTTACCTCTTCTTAATAGACATACCCCTTAATTGTGATATAATGCCCCTTTTCATCTCCTATTACAGTCTTTGTTTTAAAAACTAGTTTGTCTGATGTAAGTATGGCTACTCCATCTTTCTTTTGATATGCAGTAGAATGACAGATGGTTCTCCAACACCTCACTTTCAATCTGCAGGCGTCCTCAGGTCTAAAATTAGTCATTCATAGGTAGCATATAGAGGGATCTTGTTTCTTTATCCATTCTGATACGCTATGTCTTTCGATTGGGGCAGTAAGTCCATTTACATTCAGAGTGAATATTGAAATATATGGATTTACGGGGCACCTGGGTGGCTTAGTCAGTTAAGCATCTGACTTTCGCTTAGGTCATGATCTCGTGGTTCGTGGGTTCGAGCCCCACGTCGGGCTCTGTGCTGACTGCCAGCTCAGAGCCTGGAGCCTGTTTCAGAGTCTGTGACTCCCTCTCTCTCTGACCCTGCCCTGCTCACGCTGTCTTTCTCTCTCTCTCTCTCCTAGAAATAAATAAAAACTTTTTAAAAAAAGAAAGAAATATATGGATTTAGTATCACTGTGTTATCTGTAGGTTTCATGCTTGTGGTTATGTCTTTGGTCCTTTGTAGTCTTTGCTGCCTTTTGCTCACAGAGTCCCCCTCAGAATCTCCTGGAAGGCTGGCTTAGTGGTCATGAGATCCTTTAGTTTGTGCTTGTCTGGGAAAGCTTTTATCTCTCCTTCTATTCTAATGACAGCCTCGCTAGATAAAGGATTCCCATTCAGTACATCGAATATTTCCTGCCACTCCCTTCTGTCCTGCCACATTTCAGTGGACAGGTCTGCTACTACCCTTATGTGCCTATCCTTGTAGGTTAAGGGCTGTTTGTCTCTAGCTCCTTTCAGAATTCTCTCTATTCACCAGTTTCATGATGTATCATAGTGTTGACCTGGTTTTGTTTGTTTGTTAGTTTTTGCTTGCTTTAATTTTGAATGGAGTTCTATGTGCCTCTTGGACTTGGACATCTGTTTCCTTCCCCAGATTAGGGAAATTCTCAACTATAATTGCACCAAGAACCATAAGATCCCTAGGAATAAACCTAACTAAAGAACTAAAGATCTGTACACTGAAAACTAAAGAAAGCTTATGAAAGAAATTGAAGGAGACACAAAGAAATGGAAAACCATTCCACACTCATGGATTAGAAAGAAAAAATATTGTTAAAATGTTGATACTACCCAAAGCAATCTATACATTCAATGCAGTCCCAATCAAAATAGCACCAGTATTCTTCACAGAGCTAGAACAAACAATCCTAAAATTTGTATAGAACCATAGAAGACCCCAAACAGCCAAAGTGATGTTGAAAAAAAATCTAAAGCTGGGGCATCATAATCTTGGACTTTAGCCTGTATTACAAAGCTGTCATCATCAAGACAGTATGGTATTGGCACAAAAACAGACACATAGACCAATGGAATAGAATTCAGAACCCAGACATAGACCAACAAATACATGGGTAACTAACCTTTGACAAAGCAGGAAAGAGTATCCAATGGAAAAAAGACAGTCTCTTAGGTAAATGGTGCTGGGAGACCTGGACAGCAACATGAAGAAAAATAAAACGACCACTTTCTTATACCATACACAAAAATATATTCAAAACGGAAGACCTAAATGTGAGATAGAAAATCATCAAAATCCTGTAGTAGAAAACAGACAGCAAAACCCTTTGACCACAGCTATAGCAACTTACTTGACATGTCTCCAGAGGCAAGGGAAACAAAAACAAAAATAAACTATTAGAACCTCATCAAGATAAAAAGCTTCTTCACAGCAAAGGAAACAATCAACAACACTATAAGGCAACCAACGGAATGGAAGAATATATTTGCTATTTGCAAATATTAGATCAGATCAGATCACATATTAGATAAAGGGTTATTATCCAGATCTATAAAGAACTTATCAAACTTAACACCCCAAAAACAAATAATCCAGTGAAGAAATGGGTAGAAGACATTAATAGACATTTTTCCAAAGAAGACATCCAGATGGCCAACAGAGACATGGAAAGATGCTTAACATCACTCATCCTCAGGGAAATACAAATTGAAAATACACTGAGATACCACCTTGCACTTGTCAGAGTGGCTAAAATTAACAACTCAGGCAACAACAGATGTTGGGCAAGGATGTGGAGAAAGGGGAACCCTCTTACAATGTTGGTGGGAATGCAAAATGGTGCAGCCATTCTGGAAAACAGTGTAGAGGTTCTTTAAAAATTAAAATTACCCTATAATTCAGCAATTTTACTACTAGGAATTTATCCAAAGGATAGAGGAGTGCTGATTCTTAGGGTCACATGCACCCCAATGTTTATAGGGATAGCAGCACTATCAACAATAGCCAAATTATGGAAAGAACCCAAATGTTCATCAGCTGATGAACAGGTAAAGAAGAGTTGATATATATACATATATATACACACACATATGCATGCATACACACACACACACACACACACATATACACACACACACCATGGAATACGATTCGGCAGTGAAAAAGCATGAAATCTTAACATTTCCAACAAAGTGGATTGAGTTGGAGAGTATTATGCTAAGTGAAATAAGTCAGTCACAGAAAGACAGATATCATATGATTTCACTCATATGTGGAATCTGAGAAAGTAAACAGAAGACTATAGAGGAGGGGAAGGGAAGGAAAATAAGATAGAAACAGAGAAGGAGGCAAACCATAAGAAACTCTTAAATACAGAGAACAAATTGATATTTTATGGAGGTGGGGGCTGGGGGTGGAGAAAATGGGTGATGGGCATTGAGGAGGGCACTTTTTGGGTCGAGCACTGGGTGTTATATATAACTGATGAATCATGGGACTCTGATCCTGTTTCCAAGACTACACTGTGTTTTAGCTAACTTGACTAATAAATAATAAATAAAATAAAAATAATGACCAATCTTTTAAAGGATACATTTTTCTCAGAAAATACAGGGAAGGAAAAAGATCAAAATTACCCTTAAAAATAAAGAAATTTACTGAGGGGAGAGGACATAGGTGAAATTCGAGGACAAACCCCCACACAGAGGTGAAGAAGGGATACAGATATTGGAAGGTTTCTGCTTTGGTAGGCATAGCAACGTGAGGCAGTAGTCGGAATCATGACCTAATTATTGTTCCTGTGTGCTGTTGCTTTCCTTGGAGCAGATGCTATGAAGCTCTTCAATGGGCATCAGAAATCCAGGACAAGATAGGACTACCAAGGCTAGGGTATCCAGACAACATACTGACTACCAAGAAGGACGTCAGCAATGACAAGAATAGAGTATGAATAGAATATATCACCTTTGTACATCTCTCAAAGAGGCAGCTCATTCAAGGAAGAGCTGCTTTGACTTATGGAATCACCACTCTTTTCTCCCAGAAAATTTGAATATATTGATAGCACTATCTAGATTTGATATGATATAGAAGGCCTTACCTAGGCTTCATGATGAGGTCATGTAGTAGATCAGCCTTTTTCTAAAGCTCTCTTTTTTAAGGTGAACAGTACTTACTATCAATAAAATGGTACATTTTAATTGAAAAATAAAAAAGAGAAAAAGGTCATAATGTTTTCATGCAATACACACTTGGTTCTTTAAATAACAATTGTGACAAAAAGCAGAAAGAATTATGGAATGCTACTCTTGTGAAGCATACAAAACACCAACATTTTGGATTGTTTAAAGAACATAATTTAAAGAAGTGTCTTAAACAATTTTCGAAGTACTGTAGTACCCAGTATACAGAAGCATGACCTAGGTGGGCATAGGAATGCAGGTCAGAAAAGAAAGAAATATGATGCTGGTACTACTCAATTTCTTCAAAATCACTGAGCAAAAAAAAGCAGCATTGAACTTCCATACTGATTGTATACAACTTCTCTATAGTATTTGGACTTAAATCCAAGAGCAAAAGTTAAGAGTCTCTTCCTCTCTGTTTGGTAAACAACTGCATGGTGAACTTAAATGACTTTTACCCTGGATTTTATCTAGGAGTGGCCTTTTTAATTTTTAACTTTAAATAGAGGGCAGGTTTGGCACTTTTATACTGATATCAGCAATATTAATATTTCTTGGGATCTCAGGAAGATTCATATTCTTTACAGCTGATATAGTACAGGCTGGAGCTCCTGCAAAGCCAGCCTCAGATTTCTCCAGTTTATTTTGTGCATCAATTTGTGTGATAACCTCATTCATTTTTGTCTCCAATACCATTCACCCCATCACCATTTCTGGAAGAATATTGTGAACTTTGTCTACCTGGTAAATTAAATCCAGTTCACAGACATTTTCAAAACATTTGTCTAATGTTTCCACAAATACCTTGAGTTCTAAGGACATTAAAGATTTTCAGGAAGCAGGGAGGGGTGGGTTGGGGGGTCAGATCTGAATACACGTGGTAAGAGATCCATGAATCTTGCGCTTCTTGGGTGATTGAATTAGAGTTAAAATGCCAAGTTCACTCTGTGAAGAATCCACACAGAAGGCAAACTATAATGCTGCATAATATCTATAAATCAGTTTGTTATCAGATCCTCCAATTAACAATTCTAGGAAATTACAAACATTTTCATCTCTCTTAGATACCAAATAGAATGTCTCTCTGATGATTTTCTGTTGTGTATCTTCTCTGTAGGGCTTGTAGAACTTGGAGAACCTTGGCTTCTCATGGTGTTGAAGATGAGGGTCACCTACATCATGGCTGAGCAGAGCCAATCAGGTGGGCACTGGGTCTCAGGGCAGGGTCAGAAGCGCCAGCTTCGCCTTGAATCCCCGCCAGCGATCCTTTCCCACCCACCCTTCCACATGTGCATACTTTTAAATGGTAGTCTTTTTAAATGGTTATGTATTTACTTTGAAGAGAGCATGCATGTGAGTGAGCAGGGGATAGGCAGAGAGAGAGAGAGACAGAGAGAGACAGAGGGAGACAGAGAGAGAGAGAGAGAGGAGAATCCCAAGCAGGCTTCATACTGTCAGCACAGAGCTCAATACGGGGCTCAATCCCACCAACTGTGAGATCATGACCTGAGCTGAAATCTAAAGTAGGTGACTTAACTGACCGAGGCACCCACATACCCTTATACAGATTTTTAATAGAGAGTGAACATATGAAACTTGATAATTGAAAAAGATATTTGTACAGCCTACATGTTGCTGTGGTAATAATTTATATAAACAATAAATACAACTGCATCATAGATATGGTTTGGCATATATATATATATATATGCTATTCAGCCCATAGTTTATTTTGGTATCCCATTTCTGGTCTCCTTAATTTCTCTTCATTTGGGTCATACTTTCATCCTTCTTTGCTTGGTTGATAATTTTTTATTGAATGCCTGACACACTGAATTTTACCTTGTTGAGTACTGAATATTTTTACATACCTTAAATATTCTTGAGGTTTTATTTCGACCTAGCAGGGTTTTTTGGAAGTAATTTGAGCCTTACATAGGGCCAGAGCAAGTCTTTAGTCTTGGGCTAATTTTATTTCACTAGTGAGGCAATACATTTCTTTTTTTTATTTCTAGGAGAGAGAGAGAGAGAGAGAGAGAGAGACAGCGTGAGCAGGGGAGGGTCAGAGAGAGAGGGAGACACAGACTCCAAAACAGGCTCCAGGTTCTGAGCTGGCAGTCAGCATAGAGCCCGATGTGGGGCTCAAACCCACGAACCGTGAGATCATGACCTAAGCGAAAGTCGGACGCTTAACCGACTAAGCCACCCAGGCGCCCCGAGGCAATACATTTCTTAGTACTCTAGTCAGTGGCCCCAAATTTATAACATTTTCACACATCAGTGAAACACAAACTACTTATTACTCTATTTGAGCTCTGGAGATAGTTTTCTAAACATGTGTCAGGTGGTTCTTTTCTCAGCCTTAGGTATTTTCCTCAAATGTGTGTTGATTAGCACTCCGCTGCATACTTGAGAGGGATTCTCTACCTGTCTTGGGCTCTCTTTATGTATAGCTTACTTGTTAACAGAATGCAGCTCTAAAACTCTAGCTGCTTGATCTGCACAGACTCTCCTCAACTCGGGGTGACAGGCAGGTCACCCTGAAGCCTGCTGCATGGCTAACAAAAACTTGGAAGCCCGCCCAGATGCGTCCCTGCTCTACAAATTTAGTTTGGTTCTCTGAGGATTGATGACTCCGTGCTGTCAGAAGCACTTCATACAGGCTGTCTGCTTCTGCTCCTTGAACCTGGGTCCTTGGACCCAGCAGGTGGAACCCAGTGAGCAGGGAGAGCAAAGGGCGGGCATGCCACTCTCAGGAAATTTGTGAGCAGTAGTGGGCAAAATGCCGCACAATTTACACTCTCAAAGCCAACTGGCTGACCGGTGGTTGGGACTGGAGTTGGGGGAAGAATTGCTACGCCTCCAGGGCCCTCTCTTCCACCCCTTCCCCTCTTACTGCTGCTCCCAGCTCACCTGTGTGTGAGAAGGTTGGGAACTGCTCCTTGGAGGCAAGCCCCAGGCACCAGAAGAGTGGGCAGCTTCTGCAGAACTGGTTCCACCTTGCTTGGAGCCACTTAAATGTGGCCCGGCCCGCCTCTTCACATCCCTGCCTCCTCCTGGGAGCTCTCCTGCACTCTCACGGCTTCCTCTCAGTTCCTGTGGCTCCTTTCCTGAGAGCCTCTTTTTCTTCCACCCAGACTCCTGCATTCCCTCCAGCTATGGGCCAGTCCCTGTCCAGCAGAACCCTTCTTGCGGCCCTACCTTAAAAAGAGCAGCACAGGCTTGGGTTTGATTGGATACTTGAGTGGTGCTTGAGCCTTGCACTTTCGGTTCTAGGCCCCCTCCATTGCTCTGCTCTGCTCTTCCCAGTCTGGGAACTGGTTGGGGAGTAGAAGTGCCAAGCGGACCTGCCTGCTCTGGGTGGTGAGACT
Organism: Crocuta crocuta; assembly: GCF_008692635.1. Classification (NCBI taxonomy): domain Eukaryota; kingdom Metazoa; phylum Chordata; class Mammalia; order Carnivora; family Hyaenidae; genus Crocuta; species Crocuta crocuta. The sequence goes on from NW_027528807.1 coordinate 553,398, forward strand.
ATAATGTGGGACTCCAGACTCTTCTCAGCAGGTGTACCCCCAACTCTATTCTTTGGTAGGGCTTATGGTGAAAGCCCACAATGGAACTTCCAATAAAATGGCAGTTGCTCTAAAAAAAAAAAAGGCAAAACTTTATAATTAAAATTCTAAATATTTTTTAAAAACTAATAAGAAAATGTTTGTCAAATAAGTAAGGATTCTGGCCAAGGAAGGCCAAAATCTATTGTGTTGTTGTATCCAAATTAAAGTTTCATGGTATTTTATATTTTAACAATTGAGTAAGACTTAGAACCATCATAAGGCTCAGTATGAATCATGATAAACTCAAAGAAAGCTGTGCCCAACTATCAATTTTATCAGATTTATTTTGCATTCAGTAATTTCATGTTAATGAAGTAGATTTATGATTTATCCCACAGAATTAATACTGTTAAGTGTAATATCTGTTTTTCCATTCTTCTTATATATAATTATTAAATTTTCTTTTATTTATAGTAATAAAAAAATTAAATCACAGTAACTTCACTCCTAGATGTGTTTGTGCTTAAAACACAGAACATGATATAATAAATCAAATAAAAACTGCAGCCTATGCTACTTTATTATTGTTATTATTATTCCTATTAAAGGAGCTATAAAATACTGATATTTGAGAAGGCTGATCCAATAGGAAACTAATTGGTATCAGGAGCAGCATTGAAGTTCTATAGTCTTACTGAATTTTATGTCAGAAAGCTTCTCCATAGGCTATTTAGGAGAGCATAGAGTAGAGCAAAGATTTTTCAAATATTACTGCTTATAAGAATCGCCAGAGTCAATTCCAAGGCTCTAGAGTTTCTTATTTAATAAGTCTAGGGTGAGATCCAAGGACATATTTTTTTAAATTACCTCCCATGTGATTCTGATTCTGTAGTCTGTGAATTACACGGTGGCACTCTCGCCTCAAAATCAAGATGAAGAAGTAAATGGGGATTTGGACTAGAACTGATCATAGTTATGGAGAAGCAAATAAAAAAATACACATAACCCAAACTCAGGGATAAGTAAAGCTTCCATGAGGAATTAATTTGGAGAATGCTTAAGACATGGTGAGGCAAAAAGATCAGAATCTTTATAGGACATAATAGTGATAGAGAGACCCGGAAGTACGGGAAAACATGACATACTTAGGAAACAACTAATTATTAAATATAACTGGGAATTCTTAAACTGGTTAAACCCTAGGCAAAGAGATCGCTAACAAAGATAATCAATATACTCTTAACCCTACATTTACCAGTAATTAATGAGTGTAAATTACTTATGTAAATCTTTTGAATTGTGACCATAACCCTTAATAGATATTTAGATTACTTTTATGAGAATATTCTTTTTTTATATATGTATAGATGATTAGTTTTATTTGTAATCTTCTGAGACCAAATATACTTATTTTTTTCTGGCCATTTTCCCATAAGGTATTGTAACATTTAAGGCTTTCAAAATAGTCCCCCACCCCAAATATTCTCTAATACTAGCCATCATCATCTACACAGTTTCTATTTTCATTTAGTCAATTAGAATTGACCAAATTTCATTATACACTACAGGCATGGCAAAGATATTTTTAAAAGCTTAACACTCATGCATGATGCAGTATCATTTTCTATTCTTTCTCCACAGAAACTACATGTCCAATGCCTGCAGTTGTACCTAGAAGTCAGTGTTCATTAAATTCTGGATTCTATCTGTTTCTAAAGATAGTCACATCTCAGATATGATAAATTAAGCTCTGTCCAGCTCAGACTTCCAGTTATCATTAATTAAGCAACACTCCTCAATTAGCCTCATAGGGAGGACATAGCATTGGCCCTTAATTCCTGGCATGAAGGAAAGTAAACCATGAAAAATAGAAGTTCTCCTATATACAGAGTACCTGAGTTAATAGAAAACAATTTAAAAACCTCACTCTTGAGTACTGTTCTGCTCTAATTTCGGCATAGTATTCATATTTTGTAAATGAACAACCTACCATTCAGATTTCTAGCATTTCTGACCACTGATCTTTAAAATATAGATTTCAGGGGTGTCTGAGTGGCTCAGTTGGTTAAGTATCAAACTCTAGCCTAGGTCATGATCTCATCATTCCCAAGTTCAAGCCCTGTGTAGGGCTCTGTGCTGAGAGTTCAGAGCCTGGAGCCTGTTTCAGATTCTTTATCTCCCTCTCTCTCTCTATGCCCCTACCCCACTCATGGTCTATTGGTCTCTCTTTCTCTCTCTCAAAAATAAACATTAAAAAATTAAAAAATAAATTAAATATAGATTTCATAAAGGTTAAAATAGTTATTTGTTTTTTCAGTGAGGGTCCATGCCCTCTCCCAGCGTATGTGTGGTGTCCTATCAACATGTTCCATTTTTTAAAGTTTTTATTTTTTCAGTGTTTGTTTTTGAGAGAGTGAGAGACAGAGTAGGAGTGGGGAGGAGCAGAGAGAGGGAGACACAGAATTTGAAACTGGCTCCAGGCTCTGAGCTAGCTGTCAGCACAGAGCCCGAGGTGGGGCTTGAATTCACAACCTGTGAGATCACGACCTGAGCCGAAGTCGGACGCTTAGCTGACTGAGCCACCCAGGCGCCCCTGTTTCATTTTATTTCCATACAGACAACCAGACATAACCAATCTGGGAAGAGAGCTACCAGTAATGCATATATTAAGATTAGCAAACCCTTTTCAGCATGATGACAGGCTCTAGTATTTTAACTTTGGTGTGATTCAGAATTCTGTATTCTGTTCCTAAAGCTACTGCTTGGCCTTGGAGCTAGGGCTCATTAAATTATCATATATATTTTTGTCACCAGGAATTAAGGGAAGGTGTGCAAGTTGAAAATAAACAATGCACCCCAAATTAGAGGTTGCCTTAGGAAACTGTCCTTTGGGCAGTGAGGTTGGATATAATCCACTTGTCATTTTATGCAGGTCTTTGACCTCAATGGATTCTTCTTAAGCCATCTTTAGGCACTTTATTTTCTGATAGTACTAAGTATAACCCTTTAACACAATAATGGTTCACTGAATTGGACAGGAATATTTCATTACCTGGCCTACTTTTGGATTGCTTGAATACCATTGTGCCATATTATTTCACTAACAAAGCTGTTTGATACTTTTATATGTATATAAAATCACACACACACACACACACACACACACACACAATCAGATCATCTAAAGTCTCCTTCTGTGCCAAGTACTGGGTCTTAATTCTACCTATACATTTCTATAAGAACTCCTATAACTAAATACCCCATATTGGTAGTGTCCAGTCATCTACGGTCCATTTGCTAGACTGCATATCATGATATTTGTATCCAGTCCAAAAAAATCTGTAAATATTTTAACACTTTTCTGAGGATATATGTTGACACTGCTCAATACTGGGGCATTCAGCTGTACCTATGGTATAAGTTTACAATTCACCCCCACCTTCTTTTACCAGAACTTGTCCAATTATAGGGCTTATTTTCACTGATTTGTAAACAAAAGCATGACCTGCAATCCAGGGACTCTCATAAGTAATCAACATGCCTGTTTTTCCTTCGCTATGAGGAAAAATGTGGTTCAAACTATGTAGCAATATGAGCAGGAAGGTCTTGGGATCTCCATCATTGAAGCAGGCTTTTCATAAAGGACACAAACATTTCTTGTCAGATGATCTTGGATCCTGAACTGCCGCCTGTTTTCCTATCCTCAGGGTTTTCTGATGTCCTTTTATGTTAAAGTAGTCTCTTTGTGTGCCCAGTAACAGCTACCAATTCTTTCAAAACAACTGTATTGAGTCGCTGCAATAGGCATATTTCAATCCAAAATTCAATCTTTACTGAGGTATGGCTCTCAATTTCTGTCAAAGGCCCCATTCTTTACTCTTTTTGAATACAGAAACTTTTAAAATTTGTTGAGTGTTTGGATCGCAAGGTCCTACAAGCAATGTTTGAGCCATGATCCTTTTAAATCTTTTAATAGATATTTATTTTCAGGCCCTATTCAAATACAGGTTTCATTCAAATACAAGTCTCAGGACTTTTTGCATTGAGTCCAGCATTATCACTAAATGAGAGATGTGTTTCACCAGAACACAAATTGTCCCATTAGTTTCTGTCTGTACTTCTTATATTGTTGTAAAAAATAGTGTTCAATCTCCCATATTTAGAGAGATACTCCAAACTCATTATACTTGTCCAACACTTCACAGAACCTTGCTAGATCTTAAATTTTGTCTACTTAAATCAACTAGTCTTTATTTGTCACATGAATGATGTCACTAGTGTACTGCTGTCCTTCTATTTTCCCTGTCTGAGGAAGAATTATCATTATATTTTCAACTCAATGCATCAATTGATTCTAATGATTTTAGAGTCTAAGTGCTGATATACTACTTTATGACAGTATGCCAGTGAATTAAATGCTCCTTTGGGGAAAATGTGAAAGTGTACTGAAGTCCACGCCACATAAATGTGGGTAATGTTTTACTACATTACAAAAAAGGAATGGGTAAGAAGGGCCTACTCACATCTATTATAACATATCCATAATCCTTGTCTTGTTGCATTTCCTGTTATATAGGTTTTATCACGTTCCAGACAAATCTCTCAGGGAAATTGTCTTGTTTGATCCCAATAACCTTACTGTCTGTCTCCATGAACCAACTGCCTTATGTATTTCCAAGATGGAGTTGTTAAAAAGTTAGTTAGTAGAAATCAATACTCCCACTTCAATCTCTTTCTTAACCAGAGGAATAATCTCTTGTTGCCTTCCCAGAATTCTAGATCCGTTAATATTTATTAAAGAAAATAGCCAGGGAAATGCCAAAGGTTTCGAAATGTTCAATTTTAATCAGGTCAAGGGTAAATTTGGCTCACATCCAATTTAAAAATGGTGCATTTGGATCTCTCCATTTGCACATAATACGATCTCAATTATACTCTAATGTAATGGTGACATAACACAAAATATACTTTGTCATATGCTTCAATTTTCCACCAGAGAATATCTGTACTCTGCACACTTTACCTTTGAGCCATGTCTCTATTCCCAGTGGGTACTTCACATTAAATGCCTATACCCAGTCATCTCCACAAGTTTTGCATATTCCTTGTAAACATTTTTCATATGCCATTGTCTAAGACCTTGGCTCCTCCTCAAGTGTTTTGCTAGAAAATCCCTGTCTTTCAGCTAATCGTTCTCAGATGGTTTTCAATTTAAACAACGCGGAAAGGAGAAATTTAGCCCCTCATCAACTATTTTGTCTAATCTGTGATTCTCATAATGAAATTTTAATCCAAGGTAGGATAATTGAAGCAAATATTATGACTAGAGTTGAAGTCTGTTTCAACCACTCAACCATTGATGATATGCCACTGGTTCTTAATAGCAAAGCTGTCACTTTTCTTTCTTTTATTTTTAATTTCACTTTCTAATAGCCATCTACATAATTTCACCCAGTTTAGTCCTTCCTTCTTTTCTTTATTTTCACTGTAATGTCCCCCTTTTACGAAGGAGGTTGTTGAAGTGTGGATAGTACCAATTTTTACTGATCATCTAACACACGTATGCTCACTACCCCTGTGTATTTTCTTGCCACTCCCAAAGCCAGGATACATAAAGAAACAGAGATTTGGGGATGCATGATTTCTATCAATAGTACCAAATTAGGAACTCTCTCTTATTTTCACCTTGTCAGTATAGTTCTGTCTCTGTCCTTAACATTCCTATTGTTATGGAAAGAGCATGTTATTATTTTTTTCATTGGAGAGGCAATAGAGAAGTCTGGCTATCCCAGGCTAAATTTGCGAGATTTCCACCTCTACCCACTGCAACTAGCTAATTGTAATACAGTCTAGGAGTGTCTACTCACAAAAGTTTGTATCCACATTGGGAATACAACGATTCCCCTCATTTAGGAAGAATCTAAGAAAAGTGATGTACTCTACTGATCACTTGTTCGGAGAATTCACGCTAGCAATAATACACTGATCTGCTAGTACTTCTCTTTAAACTGTCCCAACTCTAACAGGATACAAACTAGTTTGTTTCCAGATTATGGTCCCTATATACTGGTAGAGTCTTTCGGGTTATGAAGAGCTGCAACTTTTCATATGAATAAATATTTCTGCTCAAGTAGCAACAACAAAAGCATGAGAAGGCTTTCCAGTAACTGGAGGAAGCTGTCCTATTTCCTTTCCTTTGTTTTCGTTTCTATCTTTATTCTACTTTAGCTGTTTTTGTTTTTATTTACCAGCACTGTCACTATAGTTATGAATAGTCTGGTTATTTTCCACTTTATTTGGTGCTCCTTATTTCATATTTTAACCAATTTCCAGGACTTATCATGCAATTTTTAACTAAGACTTGTCCAAAAAATCTGTCACATGCCCACATCTAAGCTATGTAGGGATGCATAAACATATATTCTGGAATCAAAATAGCATGTTGTTTTTCCTACCCCTCCCCCACATTTTAAACAAAAAGTACATTGGTAATTTTGATTCATGGGCCTAAGAAACTTCCCACTGCTGTAACCAATCTATACCACACAAAATATTAAATTGTAAACATAAAGGAATAAATGAAAGAAGATAAGAATGAGACAGAAAGGGAGAGAAAAAGAGGGGGAAGAGAAAGGGAAGTAAGAATGAAAAGAAAGAAAAAATCCCCAATTTTACACCACTTTTCTTTTTTTTTTCTTTTATAGTTTATTGTCAAGTTGGTTTCCATATAACACCCAGTGCTCATCCCAACAAGTGCCCTCCTCCACCACATGGTGCTTTCTTACTCATTTTTGGAGGACACAGTCTCATCAGTTCTGTTAGGTAATAATCAGATGTAGCTCCCTAAGATCCCCATTTGCTGCACTGGATTTAGAGTCTGAGATCCAAATTTGTGAGAAAGGAAAGTCACTTAGGACAAGGATTCTTTAACTTTTTTTGTACCTCACTAGTCAACAATCACATTTATTTGCTATTTATTCCCTATCCTAATGGCTTTTTATTTGCCCTTCATAGTCAACTATTCTTTAAAAAATTTTTAATGTCTTTATTTATTTCAGCAGGGGAGTGTCAGAGAGAGAGGGAGATACAGAACCTGAAGCAGGCTCCGAAGTCAGATGCTTCACCGACTGAGCCACCCAGGTGCCCGCATAGTCAACTATTCTAATGCATTTTATAATGATACTTTTATTTGTTCAGGAGTATTTTTAGTTTCATTGCACTGTGTAATTGATCCCATAATTTTTATTTGCTTTTAGACTCAAATGAATTTTAAAATATCTACCCATAATGCTTATGAATATCAACAGTGTTCAACCATATGCTTCATTAAATTGTCCTTGTCCATTGCCCTTAGGATGGGCAACTCGATTTTGTCTCACGCCTCACTACCGCAATCTATAATAATTTATATACTCTTATTAGTAAGTGTAAGAATTTCTCTTGGTAAGTTCCAAAAAAAAAAAAAAAAAAGATTCCTGGATTATAGTGTTCAAGTGCTTAATTTGACCAAATACTGCCAGATGACTTTCCAAAATGACTGCATTAGACTTTTTCATTGCCGGCAGTTCATGAAGCTTCTACATCCCATACCCTAACAACACATGGCAATACCCAACCCCATAACTTTGCCAATCTGAAAAATGCAAAGTATAGAGCAACATTGTTTTAAAGCAACATTAATTAATGTAATGGGTTTAAGCTCTATTTTTTGTTTTACATTTCACCTTTATTCTTTTATGAATTAGGGTTTTTTTCCTTATTTTTCTCTTTTGGTTCCTCCTTTTCTTATAGGTTTTAGGAGTGTTTATACAATCTAGATATTAGCCCTTCTTGGTTTTAGGTATTGCAAATATCTTCTGTAAATATGTCATTTGTCCATTAACTCTATCTTGCCATCATTGAATAGAAATCCTTCATTTTAATTTAACCATCTATAAATTTTATTCTTCATGGTTTCGACCCTCAGCACCTTGTTTAAGAAACCTCATTTCGAAAGAGTTTAACTTGGATGTTTATGAACTATTTATCAGATAAATACTAGAGTAATATTACAGAGTTCTTATATCCACCTGGAATTTGGATTGAAATCGCATTGAATTTACAAATTTATCTTAGAGAAATTAATAAATTTGTTATTAAGTCATCCAAACCGATAAAATGGGAAATACTTCCACGTCTTCTCCATTACTTTTTGTGCAACTCTTTTTTTCTAAGTTGATTTATTTTAAGAGAGAGAGAGAGAGAGAGAGAGCACGAGAAGGGGATGGCAGGGAGAGAGGGGAGACAGAATCCCAAGCAGGCTCCATGCTGTCAGTGCAGAGCCTGACCAGGGGTTCAATGTTATGAATCGTGAGATCCTGACCTGAGCCCGAAATCAAGGGTCTGGCCGCTAACTGGACTGAGGCGCCCCTCCTGAGTGTAACTGAGTTACACTCAGGCGCCCCTGTGTAACTCTTAATATAATTATAAAATTTGTTTTTCTTTTTACATCTTATGTATTCAATTTAATTCCTAATTTAGTGTTTGTTGCTAATGTGTTATTTATATGTTCTAGTTGCATAGTATCATTTTGAGAAAGATAATTGATTTCTGTAATGTGATCTTCTGGTAGTCTTTTTTAATGGTCTTATTTGTTTACTGGTTTAATCTATTTTCTCTGTCAAAGATGAGTGTCAGTGGGGCTGTCTGACTGGTTCATATGGTAGAACATATGACTCTTGATCTCAGGGTTGTAAGTTTGAGGCCCACATTGGGTGTAGAGATTACTTAAAAGTAAAATATTAAACATTTTTAAAAAGATGAATAGCAATGAACTCCAAGGCCAAGAGCATCAGGCGCTCCAGAACTATAATCAATCATCAGTTCACTGACTCTCAACTGGTAATGTCTCTGAAAAAAGTCTCAGTTGTAAAGCACTTAGGAAAACAAAACAAAACAAAACAAACCTGGAAGTGTTACAATGTAATTCATCAGCTCTGAGGTAGATGTTAGTTCCTTCTACAGGAGTCGTTTATTCAGCCCTGATATTTTCATACCAACATGAAAATGAGTGGTTAAATTTTTTTTTAATGTTTTATTTATTTCTAGGCGAGAGAGAGACAGCATGAGCAGGGGAGGGTCAGAGAGAGAGGGAGTCACAGACCGAAACAGGCTCCAGGCTCTGAGCTGGCAGTCAGCACAGAGCCCGACGCGGGGCTCGAACCCACGAACCGCGAGATCATGACCTGAGCGAAAGTCGGACGCTTAACCGACTAAGCCACCCAGGCGCCCCATGAGTGGTTAAATTTATGGGAAAAATGTAAGAAGAGAATTTAAAAGTTCTCCAAACTATGTCTCCAATGCTGATCCGGGTGCTTTGTCACCAGCTGCCACCACTGCACACAGGGTCTGGGCAGTCCTTAGTGAACTTTTCAAGTACTCAGGGTTCATATTTATCATTCAGATCGATGCCTCTATCTCACTTCTGTAGTTTGGTTAGCACTGCTGTTGAGGGAAGCAGTCAATAGTTCATGCTAAATCACCATTTCATGAACAGGAAGACCTTATGTTTGAACGTTCAACTTATTCTTCATACTAGTGTGAAGATTTAAAAATTGTGAAAGTTAAAATGCATTGTTAATATAACTACAAAGTGGTCTTAGTTTATTTAATGATTGATTAAAAGTAAACCAATGTAGGGGTTCCAGGGTGGCTCAGTCAGTTGAGTGTCTGACTTCAGCTCAGGTCTTGATCTCACAGTTCATGAGTTCAGAGCCCCTGAGTCTGGCTCTGTCCTGACAGCTCGGAGCCTGGAGCCTTCTTCAGATCCTGTGTCTCCCTCTCTCTCTGCCCCACCCTTGCTCGCACTCTGTCTCTCTCAAAAATAAATAAATGTTAAAAAAGTACAAACCACTTAATTGTTAGGTATTTGCAAGCTTAACTATCAGGAAAAAAAGGTAATAAATGATAATTTGCTTCTCTTTAAGGAAATCTTTCCAGATTTTCAATGCTGTATTAAACTGCTCCAATAGAGTATAGTGTTTAGTGTAATTATGTGTCTATTGAGTTGGATTCAGATTCAGTGTCAATATTACTTCAGGGCAGTGATTTGATGGTGTGTGTCTCTGTATGCCAATGCCTGAGAACAAAGCCTACCAGGTAAAGGCACACACACATTGTGTGTTTGTATATGTGTGTATGTGTGTGTATACACATACATGTATGTATGTATGCATGTATGTATGTAATGTATGAATCACATAAATTATGACTGCATATTTCCTGATGAAAATCACAGAACAAGAAAAAAATCATATTTTGGGTATTTTATAAATTACTACAGTGCATTATTATAATGATTAAAAGTGATACTACTTGGGGCGCCTGGGTGGCTTAGTCGGTTGAGCGTCCGACTTTCGCTTAGGTGATGATCTCGCGGTTCGTGGGTTCGAGCCCCGCGTTGGGCTCCGTGCTGACTGCCAGCTCAGAGCCTGGAGCCTGTTTCAGAGTCTGTGACTCCCTCTCTCTCTGACCCTCCCCTGCTCACGCAGTCTCTCTCTCGCCTAGAAATAAATTTTAAAAAAGTGATACTACTTACTATTTACATTAGATCCTGGCTCTGCTAGTGACTTAGAAACTATGTGATTTCAGTCAATAGAACCTCCCTTTCAGTTTCTTCATTTATGAAGAAGGTAGGGATAAAGCCGACTTGGTATACCGCGTATGTGCTAAGTTATAAAAACAACTCACTATAGATGGACTTCTGTAAAACAACTAGTGCTCACTCTTCACAAATGTCAATGTCAACATAAAAATTATAACTGAAGCATTTTTCTGGATTTAAGGAAAGCTAAAGACCCATGAAAAAACACAATTCATGTTCACTTCTTGAATACCAGGTTTTTAAAAATAGTTAAAAAGAATACTTTGAGATTCACTGAGGAAATGTTAATATAGATTTTCTATTAGAGAATAATTAATGTTTAATGATTAATATTGTATTAGCCAAGATGGTATTTATAGTTCCCTCAGTTTGACTAAAGTTTACTTAGAGGCTTCTTCCTGCCTCTAGGCCTCTGACCTACCTCACACTCAAGCCCCTTAGAGAATCCAGATGCCCTAACCAAAGAGATCCTCCTCTCCCTTTCTTTAGAGGATTTACTTTAAAAAACTTGTAATTGCAAATTCTTTTTCTGCTTCTTTGAGATGTAAATCTTTTTAAAACCTCTTGTCAGTTTTAAAAAGGAAGACTGTCTTTCTCAAGAACCTTGGGGCCATCTCTTTGAAATGTAATCATCAAGGAATGTAGAGACCCTATCTCCCAGTCTCTGAGGGAGAGTAGGCACCTAACTTTGGTGGGTGTCTTGCTTCAAGCTATAAAACTGTCCTGTCACAAAGATAAGAGAGTTTACTTTTCTTTTGGTAAGGCCAGTTAGCAAACAGAGAAGGCCTCCCTCAGCCCTTAAAAACTCCAGTTTCATTTTGTTATTTCAGTGGAGTTGAATTCTGAGTTCTGGTCTCTCTCTACTATGGCAACAACCTTGAATAATTTTTTTCTTACCCTGTTTACTTTAGACTGGTGTCGTTTTTGCTTTAGTAGTATTAGCATTAAGTTTTCTGAGTTTGTTAATTGTATTATGACTATGTAGGACAATGCCCTTGTTATTAAGAGATACTTTAAGTCTTTAGTATTGAATAATGTGCAACTATCTAACGGCTTAGTGAAATGTCAGTGTGTGTGTGTGTGTGTGTGTGTGTGTGTGTGTGTAAGGCCCAAAACCAGAGGCAGGAAGAGGGAGGGAGGCAGAAGATTAGAGAAGGAAAGAATGAGGAAAGAAGAGAGAGAAAGAGAGGAGTGGGGGGAAGGAGAGAGAGAGAGAGAGGCTATTTAATGATTAGAAGGTGAAACAGAATAGACACAGGTGTTATGAGACAGTGTATATAATCCATTAGCACATCTGCTATAGTGACTCTTGGGGCACAGTCCTCTTCATCCCTTATTAATTATAAGAAAAGCTTTGTTTCTATTTAGGAGTCCACTTTTTTTTTTCTGATAGAAAAAATAAATTGATCAAACATACATCTAAGTATTGTAGTATATAATTATGTTACCTTTAATCTATGCCTTGGGGTAGTTAATTAACACTTGAAATACATTAGTAGAATCAGCATAACAGACTTGTTTCCTAAACACATCAAATATAATTCTTTAGATCTGTACCACAAAGTATGCCAATAACCTGAGCTATTAGAAATAAGCTTTCACTGGTGAAATAAATGATTCAAGAAAGTGGTTGGAATTTACTGTTTTTGTTTTTAAGAGTATCAGTTTTGGAGGACTCATTCTTGTTATATGAATGAGATATAAGAAACTAGAAAACAAAGCATTCTAATATTTCTTTAGCAGGGATCAAACTCTAAATTCTGTTAGTGCTGGCTTTTGCCCTACTTCACAAAAGACACTATCTCCTGACCTGATTTGTGCTTCTGGATAAAGTATTGACCTTTCAGTAACCTGCTAGAAACTGGTGTAATGCGTTAATGGCAGAATTTGGTCTAAGACTTACTTTAATTATCACATTCTGCATGTTCGGAATTGGGAAATACCTCCATGTAGCATACCACTACAAGAGACTAGTATTTACCTAAAGAACTTGACATTTGTGAACTACCACTAGATTGACTATGTTTCACTTGCAACACTAGTTCATAACATTGTTGTGAGAATTGAAACATAATAAATATGTTGCTCATAATATTATTTATACTTTAAAAATTCAGTAAATTTCATTTACGTTATACTCACGTTAAAGATATTTGCTACTTCATACCAAAAAATTTGATATTTATGAAAAAATCCAGTTTTATCAGTCAGCATTACTGCAGGAAACAGAATTCCTCCAGATGGACTAACAGAAGGGGCCTCTTACAGATTTATGGGCAGGGTTAGAAGAAGACTAAAGACATCATGAAGTATCCAGAGAAAAGCAATGGCGGGATATTATTCTACATCCAAGTCTGTAGTGTTGAGAGGAGACATCAGTGTTATAAGAATGTGCTAAGAAGTAGACATGGATGAGCTATATTCCTGGCAGCAAAAAAATTACTGTTGGAGATTCTGTGCAAAAATAGAGAATAGGGAAGAAATGGCTGACCGCCCCTCCCCCCTGCCCTCTGGTCTCCTGTCAATAACTTCCATATTATAAGTAAAACAGGAAGGCAAAGGGCAATGGAGAGACGATGTAGCCCACAGAGCTCCTTCCCCAGGACTTAACCAGCAAGGCAATGAAAGATGGATAATTTATGTGTAATGCAATTGAAAGGTAAGTATGTCATATGCAAATTACATGGAGTAGGGTCAAAAAATTCTAAATAGATGGCGACCTACATGAACTATTCTCATACATTCTCAAACATTTTTGGTTGTTTAACAGTAACACAAATAATTTAAAACCAGAATGACTGGCAACTGATGTTTTGTGACAGATGTTAGTTCAAGCCTAAACCCAAACTGTTGGGGCACTTGGGTGGCTTAATTGGTTAAGCGTCTGACTTTGGCTCAGGTCATGATCTCCCCGTTTGTGGGGTCCAGCCTTGTATCAGGTTCTGTGCTGACAGCTCAGAGCCTGGAGCCTGTTTCAGATTCTGTGTCTCCCTCTCTCTCTGCCCCTCCCACACTTGTGCTCTGTCTCTCTCTCTCTCTCTCTCAAACATAAATAAACTATTTTTTAAAATTTAGAATGAAAAAGGGGTGCCTGGGTGGCTCAGTTAGTTAAGCGTCCTACTTCAGCTCAGGTCATGACCTCATGGTTGGTGGGTTCAAACCTCACATCAGGCTCTGTGCTGACAGCTCAGAGCTGGAGCCTGCTTAAAATTCTATGTCTCCCCCTCTCTGCTCCTCCTCCACTTGTGCTTTCTCTCTCAAAAATAAATGTAAAAAAAAAAAAAACCTTAAAAAATATTTCAAACTGTTAATGCACCTCATGTATTTGTAAATAATATTTTCATGCACCGAGATTCTAAATTTCTATGACTATATAAATATCTTCACTGATGTAGACGTTTTTTTTTTTTCCTTCAGGGTTTTACTTTACAATGTCTGGTACTTCTCTGTCTAAAATAAACGGGTTCTCATTTGACAGGTGATGAAATAAATACTTCATTTACCGTGGCATTAAAATAAGAAAAGTTTTTTGTTGTTATTTTCTGTCACTGTTTCTGCACCAGGCCTTTTTTCTCCCTCTCATCCCAGTCAATATGCTGTGGGAGGGAATACATTTTATGGTTCTATTGTCCTAAAATTTAACTTATAGGAATTAATATTTTACATAGATTTGTACTGGTTACAGAGAAATAAAAGGTGGTGCATTTAGGGAAGGCACATTAGCCACAGATAAATAGACCATCCCACCAAATGGCATATCTGATATCTGTTCTGTACTGGATCTTGCTAAGTATATTTTTAGAGGGTGTTTAAAACATGATAATGGAATGCACCAGTTTGAGTATGATTGAGTGTTAGAAAGGGCAAGGAAAAAAATTTTCAACATTTAAGGGATATAAATACAGTTTTTCACTGTAGAGGAGAAAAATAAAATATAGACATTTAGCAAATGAGGTTTCTACCCCTGAAATTATTTTTTAAATATATTTTTATTAAATGAGAAAAGATTGGAAATTTTACCTTATTCGGTGGTGGATATTTTTGAATTCTTTTAAATATATTCAAATTTGTACTGAGATGTCATTAAACAATTCTAAAACAGTTTGGTACTTTCTAGTCTTGTTTTTAAAATTCCCTAGGAATCACAATAGCAGTGCTTAGTCTATAGCCAATCATTCTCTACTTCTGAAGCAAAATGCTTCTGGCTCTTCTGAATGCTCTGATGCTCAGGGAATCAAGGTTTTCCAGGATGAATAGTGGGGGACAGGCACAGTTTTCACTATTATGTGAATACTGAGTATTGTCTTCTGTAATATATTCTTGACATTCTTTCCATGCATCAGGTCGTTAGTACCTCACCCATGTGTTTTGGACATTATTCTGCTGCATATTTGGAAAGGATCCTTTGTAGATTTCCAGAACTCCCTCTCCATGCAAGTCTCTCCTCTCTGGTATGTTGTTCCGTGAACTCCTATCACTTCACTGTCCATGACCATGCAGGCAGCCTTCCCCGCTCAGGGAGCTCAATGGACTTCATCTGAATTATCCATCCCTGCACCCCAGCTTGGAAACTCTCTTGAGGTAGTAAGTTTTGGCAGTAGAAGGACTCGCATTATTTGCTTTCTTTCTGTCAGGGATCATTGTCCTTCATTGTCTCATGTTCAGTGCCTTGAAAACTGTTGGTTCATGTATTTTGTCTGATTTATTGTCTCACATGGATATATTTTTTATATCATTTTGGTCAGAAGCAGAAGTCTCTAAATAGCATATTTAAAAATCTGTATTTTCTAATTGCTTCCTACTAAAATATAGAAATGCAACTGATATTTTTTGTAGGTTGGCTTTACATCCTGTGATCTTCCTAAATTCATACCTAAGTTCTAATAGTTGCTTCTGATTTTAAGGGAAAATATTCACTATTTCATTATTAAATAAAATGGTGGCTGTTGTATTTTCACAGATGCTTTTTCTCAGGTTGAGTAAGTTATAGTCTCCCTTAGTTTTCTTAGAGTTTAATTTATATCATTAACAGGTGTTATTATATTGAGTATTTCTCTGAATATTTAAGATCATAAGGTCTTTGTTCTTTATTTTAATTTATCATTATCATATGTTACATTAATTGATTTTTATATATTAAACAAATCTCACATTTCTAGACTGCAGCCCCTTTTTCCAAATTGTATTCTTACTTCTAAAAAGGGTTCAACTTTCCAGTATTTTGTTGACAGTTTTACGTACATGTTCATGAGAGGTATAGGTCACTTATTTCCTCTTCCTGTTCTTTGTAATGTTTATAATTTTGCCGGCCTCATGGATCAAAATGGAAAGTGTTTCCATTGATACATTTTATAATAAGGATTGCATAGTAAAGTGTTATTCCATTTCCCATAATTTTACCTGTCTTTTGATTCAGTTGTCAATGGCAAATTATAACACTTGCTAAATTCCTCTTGTTATTTTTGTTATATAAAAGCAAATTCCCTTCACTAGGACCTTCATTAGGAAATGGAGTAAATTTAATTTCTATCTATCACTGCTCTTTTATGAACTTTTATGTTGCTTGCATTCATGGTAATGGTAATGGATTTCCCCAAATTATTTTAATATAAAATTCATTTGTAATTATATACATTTAATTATATAAGTAGTTGTTTAAAATATTAAAGAATAAATATTGAGAATGGCATGAAGAAAAGACACAATTTGTTAAAGCAGCATGTAACAATAGACACTTAGGAGACACTCCATTAGTACGCTGTATTCTTATACTAACTTTTCAAATTAATCATAAACATGCTAATTTTAATGACGAGGAAATGAGGATTAGAGAGGATAAATAACTTGTTCAACTTCATAAAGCAAGCAAGTGACAAATGTAGGATTTAAATGTAGTTCCTCCTCTCTCTAGAACTTAACATGTTAACTGATGCTCTATTCATTCCTGAATTATTTTGCTGAAAATTTGTTTCCTCTTAAGAAATAAGAAATTAGATTCCTAGCTTTATAATAGCAACTGACTAGGTACGCCCAGAACTGACGTATTAATGTCAAGCAGACAAAACTGAAGACTTTATCGTTCTTAAGTTGTACTGAATCATGTGTAATGACCAAATGCTTATATGATTCGAAGATCATGAAAATATATCTAGATAGCAATCTGTACTTAAAATTATGCAGTTAATCTCCTATTGTGGTCACATGGCTGATGGATGGACACATACATATGCTATCTGAAATATCAGTTTGAGAAATGTTGAACCTTCCAAAAAATTCTATTACAGAAATATATTAAAAAGTATATCTTTTTCTGGCATTCCATTAGTATCAGAAATTTATGATATATATGTCTATATCTCTTTATAAGTAATACCAATTATGACTTGATAATTATCAATTATCTCCTGATAATCAAGAGATGAGGACATATATTACTGTAGCGTCTTGCAGGATTTCCACAGTTGCCTAGATAAAGGCTTACCCAGGAGGCAATCTATCCCTTGCCTGGTCTGCTGGTGATTAGTCCTTCAGAGAGTTGTTCTTGAGCTTCCAAGATTTCCTCAGAGTGTGGCAGAAAAGGCCACCTGTATGGTAACCTTCTGTCCCAAGCGGGGTCTGGGCAGCTGGACTTTAATTCTTGGTGATGCCTATCAGGAAAAATTGGAAACATCAATTTGGAGGAAACAGAAAAAAACTGAAAAATTGGAAAGAGACTAAAAGAATGTGGACAAAGTAACAGTCTAATTTATTGAACAATATCAAAATTCTCCTTTCCCAAGAAGGATATGTTTTAGATTATGCATGGTTTTCTACTGAAACATGAAAATTCTTTCTATAATCATTACCCAACAATTTTATTAAAAAGTAACTTCAAAGAAAAGTACTCTTGATCATAAAATAAAATTTATCTTCTCAGATTTGGCCTGATTCCTTACAGAGGTGTAGCAAGAATGGTAATTTACCACATTGGCCTTTTCCAGTTTTCTATGCTGGAAGCTTTTGTAAGAAATCTCAGATTGGACTTTTAAAAAGCTTCCTGAAGCTAGAAAAACAATCCAAGTGCTCCCCATGACATTTCACCTATATTACCTATAAATATGGATGGATTCCTCTCCTTTAGAGGTCCTCAAAATATCTTAAGATTACTGGGTTTACCTGGAAGTGGCCTTCTTTATCTGTAAGACTCAGAACACATAAATCCATGAGTACTTTAAGTCAGACACCAGGCCAATTTTCTCCAAAGGGCTTTGTAAGCATTGACTCTGTGCAGTTAAGCTTAGCTCCTTAAAAGTGTCTAGTTATATCTATTAGAGCATCATTCTCAAATATGACATTCCAGGTAAGGTCTTGGATACATATCTGATATTTCTAATCAAGTTCTAGTAACAGGAAGGACAGATTCAGACTGAACCTATGAAAACAAGCATATTGGTATGTAAAAAAAAGTTTAGTAAGAGTTCCCAAATCCTGCAGGTATCAGACAAGGAGGAAAATATAAGACTTGAAAAGTGTTTAACTTCTGTCTACCAAATTATTATAATTTATAGATAGCTTAAGGAAAAAGAGAAAAGACTTCCTTCTATATTCAGAAAATAAAACATTAAAAGATCAATAATATTTGAAACAAAATCCACCAAAAGTTCATTCAGTCTTAAGTAATTACTTCTTGTTCTGTTTCATCTTGTCTTAGCAGTCTCATGAACCCATTTGTTTCTAGGTTACTGTTCTGGAAAACCTTAATCAGTCCACTAATATGATCTTAAAATTGCTTACGTGGTTCCTTAACGTATAGATGATGCATAGATGCCTGTACCCAAAATTACACAGCATAGTACTTTTGACCAAGACATACTCTCATGCCTGTGGTTGATTGGAAGAGCATTCAGAAGAGCATCAGAGAAAAACGGTGGTAAACATTCAGAAGTATTTACCGCTAACACATCTGGAATGTTTGTCAAATGGTTTTATTGATCTTGGCTGGATTCCTTATATGTTGTGGTGTGGGGAGTTGGCTAACCTAGCCTAAGGCATGCCTGAATATCTGATGAGAGATGATAGACTTGTGGAGTAGAGCCAAGTCACCCACGCTTGATGGCAGAAGCTTCCAAGTCAGGTGAGTGATAGAGAAAGTTTAGGACACAGGGATGGGTGAAGACTTAGAAACATCAGTGAAATCAATCTATCACAAAGCAGTGATTCAATATATGCAAAGAAATGATACATGTTTAACAAATGAGTAAATTTATTCTTTATTGAATTATGAAGGAACTATGGAATGCTCATATTCTTACCTATACTTCTTTGTTAAGAATTTATAGATTACCAAAAGCTGTTCAGTGTACATTTTTAGTAGGGCTAAAAATGAATAATATCGTTCCTCAAGAAGCGTATAATCTTTAGGGGTTGCAAATGACTAGAACGCATGGTACCCCATTGTATGAGTGGCATAAAAATACCATGAGAGTTCAAAGAATGGAACAACCCTTGATCACTACCAGGGGATGGAGATTGCAAAATCCTTCTTTGCAGGTGACATGTTAGCTGAAGCTTGACAGATAAATAGGATTTCAATAGGTAGAAATGACAAGGCTTAGCTATTGCAGAAAAAAATTGAGTGAATAAGTGAAGGCAATAAACTATGAAGGCAAGTTCTGGAGAAAATCAATGAGTGTAGGGAACTTTAGATGTAGGTACAAGAGTTAAATTAGGTCTGTACCGACTTTATATAAACCCTGGGTTTTTTTTTTTTTTTTTTTTTTTTGTGAAGTTGCCATCACTTTTTCAGGCCTGCTATATTTTTTCTCATGTAATTTGAGGACAAATGAAAACACAATATAGTTATTTCAAAATTCTAACAGCTTAAATTTGTGGAAATTTTTGAGTTTATAATGGTTATTTTCCCCAAGTTTACATTTTATTTTAAATGTCAAATGCATCGTATGTCATATCTTCATGAAAATTTAAAATTATTACATGACCTCAAATTTGCATTGCCAGGAAAGACTTAATCATTGACCTTCAAACCATTTAAAAATTATGGTTACTGAAAAGGGAGAAAACAGATCATAAAATAGAGCATAGCTCTATACACTTCATTTCAAAGGAGTTGTCAACATTGGGGTAGGATTCCAGAAAAGACCAACCTAATGAGCCTTCTGAGACAACTCAAGAATTAAGAGAAAGATGCTAATGAAATAATGAGGACTTTGGAAGGAAAATATGTTCTTGGTCTTGTGGCACAAAGATGCAAAGGAATGCCTTACACAACATCCTTTAAAGACCCTAATAATCAGCTGGGTATTAATTATTCTTACCCTATTAGTTTGAAACATAATACTCTTAAAATTTAGACTCTTTTAGCCCCTCAGCTTGTGGCTTGTTTTTATTTTTACTGTTATGGTATTTATTTTTTCTTTATTTTTAGAAACAAATCAAATCTATTGACTAAGGGTAGATCTCAGAAATGTGTCAGAAAACTCAAAATTGGCATTTAAAATTATCTTCAGGGCTTTGCATATCATTTATGAGACAACATTTTTCTAGTTCTGCTTCTGTTCTATTTTATGAACACACGGATTAGATGTTTATTATTGAAATATTATATTAAACAGGTACATTCCTTTATTCTTTCATGAGAAGGGGAGAGTGCTTATGGTAAAATAAATACTGGGTATGGTTGGCATACATTAATTATATGAATCAACAAGGTAGCTGAACACTACATGAAACTTTAATTTCACAGCTAGAAAAGAGGCTTTGTCCAGAATTCAACAGTAAAGAAGTAATGAGAAGTATGTTATTCATCCAATGTTTTTTTTTCCACTAAAAGTTACCTTGATTTGATTATAACATTTTTCTTCTTTTAAGTAGGAGAAATCTGTAATTTTACTTCTCTTTTCAGTCACACAGAATATAGGCAGAGCTAAATAAAAGCATATAGTTCCCACAGTTACCCCAGAAGTGCCCTTTGCTCGTGATCGTCTGGCTATGGAACTCTGAATCACACTTGATGATAATTATTTTTCTTGCAGATTTATATGCATGAAAGCAATATTGGAGCAACAATGGAAAACTAATTTTCTATGAAAGATAGAAATTATTTATCTCCTCTGAAGTGGAATCAAATACATTTTCAAAATCATGGGGCTAAAATTGAATCCAAACTCTAACAAGATTGTGTTTATATATCTATTTGAATATGATCTGATTTTTTAAAAGTATGTAAGGGAATTAAAAGATGTAATAAAAGAAAAAGTTGACATCCTACATAGTTTAATCATATTACAGAAATTGCAGATAACTCATATAAAAGGGATTTTCTTTTAGATTATCAGACAATTTAAAAGATTCTAAGCAGAATTGGATTAGTCCTAACCAAAAGGTTATGGACATAGGAATTCGCGGGGAAATGTACCAGGACAAAATACTGCTGTGTCCTTCGTTCAGCAAAACCAAAAAGAAAAAGGAAATGTACTTTATACGTAATTAGGTAGTTGGTTTTCCTGTAGTCCAACCGTAAATCTAAACTACGTTAACTTCATTATAGCTTCAAGTTAAAATTATAACTGTATTATCAAATACTATTTTACCAGTGAAGCCTGCAAAGGAAACAGATTTTAAAAGAAAACTATGGGAAGAAATAAAAAATGTTAAATATAATTTAAAGTATAAAAGCATAAGTATACAATTTCTAACTTTATCTGTTACCTTTTGTTTCAGAGTTTATATTTGTCCTAAATGGAAACGCACTAGAATTAGAATGGAGTAGGCCTTCCTGAAATATGTAAATAAAGTGGTATATTAATTTTACCACTAAGCAGATTCCAGGATACATGGTAAAACTAATACATTAAAATGACAATTAAGTAGAAGATACTATAAGAAGTATATTTATTTGCTTGGGTTTTTTTTTTCACAGATGATAATACAAGTTCTGCATTTGAATCTGATATGTGTGGATGACACAAATTCTCCTACAAAAGGGCTTGTCCAGGGCACTAGTTCTCAAAGTGGGTACCGTCATCATAGCACCTGGAAACTTGTCAGAAATACTAGTTCCCATCCAGGACCTACTGCCTCAGAAATGCTGCAAGTGGGGCCCAGAAATCTGTGAGAACCAAGTGTTTAAGGGGAACTAGTATTTCTTTTCCCTTTCCCTTCCCCTTCCCTTCCCTTCCCTTTCCCTTTCCTTTCCTTTCTTTGTCTTTCCTTTTTTTTCCCATAACAAGTGCCATCTTTAACAACCATCACCCATCTAGCCCATTCCCCACCCACCTCCATCAACCCTCAGTTTCTTCTCATTCAGTCTCTTGTGGTTTGAAGGGAAACTAGTATTTCTTTCACTGCGTGGTTCCATGCCGAATACCATATCCATTACTGCAGGTACCAGAGCAATCTTCAAAATATATATGGTTACCCCAATTTTAAAAGTAAAAAACATTTGTGGATGTTAAGTAATTTATTGTTACTCCTACAGAAAATATGAAGGATGCTCTGCCTATCATGAAATAGAGTTTCCTTTCCATACACCTAATTCTCCCAAGCCTGGCTGCTAAGCTCAATCTTTCCATAAATATGTATTACCTGGTTTTAGTCACTGTGTGAGAGCCAGAGGCTACCATGGAGAATTGTGTAAGATCCCCAGGGATAGAGTTTTGATCTTCATTCTCTGATTTTTCCAAGTGTTCTAACTGATGCCTGGCAAACACTAGGCACTCCACACATATTTGCACATGAAAATAAATGGGGAAAAATGAGAAAGTACATTAGCAATCTTATATAATCTGAAATATATCTTTATAACATATTTACAGGATCATTATATGCCTGCTTCGAGGAATGAAGTCACTAATATTAAAATAAATAAGTGATGCTTGTACACACAGACACAGTAATCAGTGTACATTGCATCTGACTGGTCTATATGATCATAAAATTCATTATTTTTCACTACTGCATGATAGAGAATGCCAAATACCTTTATATTCACTTCAAAGACAAAGAACTTGAGGCAGAGAAAGTTTTTAAAAAGAAACTTCAGCAAAAGAAAACAAACTAATAATCTGGAACCCCTCTGTTAGCAGTTGGGTATTTGTGTATTGCACATGGTACACAATGAAACAAAGAAATCTGGTAAACCAGTTAAAGTGTAAAAAGACTCAACTTGTAACTGAATTAGATTCTACAAAGTTTTACCTTCACATCAGTTTTGCTTCAAATTATGAAGGTTGTCTACCCTTATACAAAATAGAGCAAAATATTCAGTTGGAAATAGGGAACAATTTTAAAAGAAACATCTCTTATCAGCTTTGAATGATAAAGATTATATATAGAAATTTTTATACTTGACGTGACATTGAAAAATATTAATTTAAGCACTGTTGAACAGTATTCTTTATGGATGTACATAACTTTTATTATTTTAATATGTATTTAGATTTCTCCAAGATAGCATTCAATACTATTTTATCTTTTTGTGAGAGTTATATTACATCTAACAGAAAAATAATATATTGGATAACAATATTTGTAAAAATTGATCTTTGTGGATGTCTGATTTGTACCCATAATATCTATTTTTTCAATCTTGTAAGATAAATTCTTTTTGATGGCATTATTATAGATATGTACTAGCAAAATAGATTCTAAAAGAAGAACAGAAAACCTATGAACATATACATCAATGTAGCTAAACCTTGAATACAGAAGCAGTAACTGACACTCTAGGGATGCAGCTATAGGAATTTTATAAAATCACTAACCCAAACTTACATCCACCTATTTTCAAGTTTCTTCCTTCTTTTATAAGATGTGTCATTGAAGGGGGGCAAAGGCTCTGCTTTCTAGTCCTTCCTCTTCCTAGGTGCTATAAGATAGATGTGGAGAAAAGTGGGAGTTAAAATCAACTCACCAATTCACTATTTAACTATTAGTATTCCCATTTAGGGCAGAGTCTCAACTTGTGTTGTTATTAACCCTCAAGAAACTTTGGCAACATTTGGAGACAATTTTAATTGTCACAAGTGGAGGCGAGGTATTCCTGGGACGTTATTATAGGCATTATCTGAATAGAGTGGGTAGAAGCCAGGGATTTGGCTAAACATCTTATGCACAGTACAGACCCTACAACAAGGAATGATTGCCCAACATGTTAATGGTGAGAAACCTGATTTAGATTTAAAATTTCAGTCGATGCATGTATAAAAATGTAAATACTCAAGTTCAATTAAATAATATAAATAAGTTCAGGTAAGTGGATCTTGAGAATAACTTGGGTGGCATTATTAGGATATAATAAGAAATAATGTATCAACATAATCAGGTGCCTTTAAGCCCTGACATCACAGAAAAAGGTGTTACAGGAGAAAACTTAATAGGCACTGATATAAAGCTTTAGAATGAAGTTTTATTTAGTGAAATTGTGTAAAATACCCCATTGGCAAGAAATGCCTACTATAGAGAACAAAGCATTATTTTAGCTTGATGCTATGAAATAATGTATTTTACATACATGTCTCATTATAATACACCAAGCATAACTTTACTTCTTCAATTTTTATTTTCTAAATGATACAGAATGGAGCTGGCCCCATCAATGAGCAAATTCCTACCATCTTGAGGTTGTATTTATTTTTATTCAGTCCTTTCTTTCATAGCATGTGCATGTAACACAGTATATACACACAGTTCATACATGAAGAAAAATACCAGTATCATAGGTAGTTGTCTTAGTTCACATATTGATAACTTTCCTAGGCAAGAAAGCCAGATTATTGAGAACAGAGGGGAAACAAAACAAAACACAAACCACAGCTTTCCTGCTAGCCGGGGAAGTGGGAGTTTTTTCAACTGCAGTTAAGACAATTAAACCCAAGCGCCAGCTCCTGAGTGAAGCATCTTCAGCCTTCAGTCACTGAGAGTGTAGCCTACAACTCCCTTCCTCCTAATGCCAATCTGACAGGCCAATAATTTCCTTTCCATCCTCACTGTCTCAGTATCTATCAGCAATGTAGTAACTACAGTGATGTAAGCATTTCCACTCTGTTGTTGTTGTTGTTCATTTTAAAGATCCATTATGATAATCACCACCCAAGCTGAATTGCCTGCCCAGACAGCCCAAGCTAGCTCCAATAGTACAAACTATTGCTTTTGTTAATGCTTTACAGATATTTTAGGGTTGTATATATTGGATTACAGCTGGAATGGCTATATTGCCAAAAAAGCAATTCTCATTTTATGGATCAGTTTTGTGAA
This sequence comes from Crocuta crocuta, assembly GCF_008692635.1. Taxonomy (NCBI): domain Eukaryota; kingdom Metazoa; phylum Chordata; class Mammalia; order Carnivora; family Hyaenidae; genus Crocuta; species Crocuta crocuta. The sequence continues at coordinate 578,314 of NW_027528807.1, forward strand.
TGCAATTCAATTAAGATGACTCTGGAGAGATGGATGCATTCCATGTATCCTAATGAAATTATATTTTGAGGCTGCTAGTCTTAGATGTGCTTTCTTGACAGTGGTAAAATCATCAAGGAAATTGTACCCTACTGACCTTCTGGAAGCCAGCCAATAGGTCTTAGTTTGGTGACATTGCCTTTCTTTATTTCATAAATCTTAACTTCCACTTACAAAAAATGTGAACTTACGGAGATGGTAGGCTTCTCTATGGAAACAATAAGCATCATTTTATAAATAGGTCACTTTGTTTCATATTGGCCAATATATTTTAATATTTTATTGATTAAAAATATTGCCTTTTTTTTTTTACAAATTTAGCTATTATGAAATCACAGTTCTAGTTGTTTTTAGAATAAATATCATCCTCATTTTAAGTGAGGAATAACTATACCTAATGTTTGGACACAGATGTGGCTGCATACATGAAAACACATGAAAGTGTAAAGGGAATTGGCAANTTATATTTTAATATGTTATTGATTAAAAATATTGCCTTTTTTTATACAAATTTAGCTATTATGAAATCACAGTTCTAGTTGTTTTTAGAATAAATATCATCCTCATTTTAAGTGAGGAATAACTATACCTAATGTTTGGACACAGATGTGGCTGCATACATGAAAACACATGAAAGTGTAAAGGGAATTGGCAAAAAAAATAAATGAAAAACATGTAGATAAACAATTTTTATGAAACAAGCTATTTTTTAATTTCACATTAAGAAAAAAAATATCTTTAGCCCTTGTCATTCCAGAGCCATGTGCATTCTTAGCCCCTTTGTTGATTGAATCATATTTGTTTTATCTTGATATTCATAATCACTCCTAGGTTGTTGAAAGGTAAGATCTCTGGTATTCTCTGGTGATTTTCTCTTTGAAGTGGGGGGGAGGGGCAGAGGGAGAGAGAGAATCTTAACCAGGCTCCATGCCCAGCACAGAGCTCTATGTAGGGCTTTATCTCACAACCGCAAGATCATGACCTGAGTCGAAATCAAAAGTCAGACACTTAATGGACACAGAACCCCAGTGTACCAATCTGGTAATCTCAGGTTTCATAACTTTAAAAACACAATATGAAAAACAGAAACAATTACCTTTTTAGTGACCACAGAACCTGGAAAATGACTTTTTAAGCAACGAAAAAAAGTGATTTTGATAGTTTCTGCAAACTTGATATTGTGTTTGATATGTATGTAAAAACAAGTTAAAAAGTAACATGTTAATGTGTATTTAAATGTACTAGATTATTAGATGTTTTTCTTCTTACTTCTAATGTAGAAAATAATTCTACAATAAAAATATGTGCAGGTGTGCATATGCGTGAAGGTGTATTAAAAGTAATGCTCTCAGGAACACACCAGTATAACCCTATTGTTTGTTGACGGTTGATATCTTTCTGATTATTCAGTGTTCATGCCATTCTAATTATTGCTGTATATTTTAAATATCACCTTATGCTAATGAAATCAGCAAGACAAATACTGCATGGTATAACTTATATGTGGAATCTAAAAAGGAAAAAAAAAAAGTTGACTTACAGAAACAGAGAATAGTGAAGTAGTTTCCAGGAACTGAGAGAGGGGGAAATATGGCTGGAAAAAGGTTACAAATTTTCAGTTATACCACAAAAAAGGTTTGAGGATGTAATGTACAACATGGTGACTCTAGTTAACAACACTGTATTATATAATTGAAATTTGCTGAGAGAGTAGAATGTAAATGTTTTCACTGAGAAAAGAAAAAGAAAGGTAAATGTATGAGGTGATGGATGTGTTATTTAAATCAATGGGGGGAGACTTTTCACCATATATTTGCATATCAAATTATTAAATACCTTATAATTTTATTTGTTGATTATGCCTCAGCGAAGCTGGATAAAAATAATAAATATCACCCATGTCTAAAAATATGTTTTATAGATTACGATGCCCATGGATTTGCTTTTTAAGCCCAAGTAAGTCATACTAAAAATGTGAATTTAGGGGCACCTGGACAGCTAAGACTTCATTTCCACTTAGGTCGTGATCTCAGGGCTTGTGAATTCGAGCACCACTTGCTCTGCACTGACAGCATGGAGTCTGCTTGAGATTCTCTCTCTCCCTCTCTCTCTCTGCTCCTCCCCTGCTCATTCGTTCTCTCTCTCTCTCTCCCCCTCTCTCTCTGTCTCTCTCAAAATAAATAAATAAACTTAAAACATGTGAAGTTAAAGGCTTGCAAACAGATACTGGAGTGAATGCAAATCACCCTGTTCCAAAATATGGGTGTTAGATAAAACATAAGAGACAAAACCTTTCTGATTCTTTTGCTTCAGGCCATGATCTAGTAACAGAAAGTAGATTTACTTTCCTCCTTCAAATAATTAGAAAATAACAAACGAAATGAAACAAAAGTTGTCACACATTGAAAACAGACAGCAAAGAACTGTGATCATGGAGGGAAGAAAAACAAATGGGGTAAGTTCTAAAACTGCATCAGCTTACTGCCTGCAGACAGTTTTTCAGGTCATCACACAGAGAGAAAAAAAGACCAAGCAAAATCTGCATTGAGACAGAGATCAGAGTTCATGAAGGTGAAGGCACTTAGAGTTTATGGGGCAGGGGGGAAGTAGCTTCAGAGATCTTCAGAGGGTCCCTTGAGCCTTTGGCTGTGTTCCAATCTGAACATGCATGAGAGAAAACTTATCTGAAGCCAGAAAATAACCATCAAAAAGCAGTAATATAGAGGCACCTGGATGGTCCAGTCCATTGAACATTACACTCTTGATTTCACCTCACATCATGATCCCAGGGGTGTGAGACTGAGACTCAGGCTCTGTGCTGAGTGTGGAGCCAGCTTAAGAGTCTTTCCCTCTCTTCCTCTGCCCCTTTCCCCAACTCTCTATCTCTATCTCTAAAATAATAAAAATAGAAGAGAAATAAAAGAAAGCAGTAAACAGTTTCCAGAATTCAAACAAAGCAACCCATAGCTCGTGTTCCCATCAACTGGAATGAAAAAGTCTCTCAACATGTAGGACATTGGGAAGAATCTTGAGAAGAACATTGCCTCAGTAGTTTGGCTAAACTCGAACTGGAGTAGACTGCTCTGAGGCTTGTCTAACAAAGTTTGGGTTTCTAATGGGTCAAACTGATTCCAAGAAACTTAACTGTGTGCCTACTTGAAGTCAACACTTTGTTAAAAAATACAATGAAATAAAGTATCTTAAATTAACAATATCTCACATACAATCAAAAACTGTCTGACATTTGGGGCCCCTGGGTGGCTCAGTTGGTTAAGCGTCTGACTTTGGCTCCGGTCATGATCTGATAGTTCGTGGGAGATTCTGTGTCTTCCTCTCTCTCTGCCCCTTCCCCCACATAAAAAATTTTATGACATTCAAGAAATCAGGAAAATATGATCCACAGACAAAAGAAAACTCACTGTATAGTTCTATCAGTTACAGGAAAATGGAACTGAAGGCGGCATTGAGAGGTAATTATCTTCTTGATTGTTTCCTTATAGACTGCATGTCTTGTAAGACACACAGATTACTTTTTGTTCTTGACTAAGTTTTCAGTGATGTTTGTAAAGATAACAGCTTTCATGATAGACACACTTTCTCTCTTCTGAGCAAATGGTAGGTTTTCTTACAGCCTTGAAAGACAGAGATGGTGCCTCCCTCCACAGCAAAGCACAGCCATCCTCAAAGCCCAAAATAATTAAAACACTGTCTTCCCTTAAAGCAAAGAAAAGGAATGCATATAGTCCCTTGGAAGAGACTCAGGTTCTCTAATTCAGGGTTCCTCTTCTGTAATAGAAAACATACAAAAAATCCTTTTCGTACCACCTTTAGGCACTGGGGCTCAAAGAGCCAGTGTGAAAATGCTGATACTCTGGTAGAGGATATCTTTGTAAGTACTGAAATGTCCATTGTTTTTGCCTTGTAAGTATCATGTCTTCTGCAATCATACATAAAACTGTGACAGACCAACTTATTAGCTTCCAAGTGCGGTAAGATCTTATTCCTTTCACAGTTTTGAACACAAGTACATTAAAACATCAGTATAAAAATGCTCTAAATGATCAAGAAAGTAAAGGAACACAGAAGCAATATGAGGGCAAAAATAGAAGATATAAGGAAAAAATCACACACAAGTAAAACTAGTAGAGTTAAAAAATCAGTATCTGATATGAAACATATATTAGATGAGATTAGCAGTGGATGAGATATTGGTGAAGAAAACTTCAATAAACTAAAAACATAGCAAAGGGCAACTATACAAAAGGAAGCACAGAGGGGAGAAAAACTGATGAAAAATGAACAAAGATAAATGGGGAAAAACGTCAATTTGTCTAATGTTTGTGACACTGGAATCCCTGAAGGAAAGGTGTGAGAAGGAAAAAGAATGTAGATGTATTTATACTTACATAAACTGAGAGTTTATTTAAGAAATGGTGGCCAACTGCTATCTAAATTTAAGGAAAATAATAATCTTGTAGATTCCAGAAGATCACTGAAGAATAAAAAAGAAATAAATCACAAGGCACACCATAATCAAATTACTGAAAAACAGTGACAAAGATAAAATCTTAAGAAAATTCTGGAGAGTGCAAAAGATAAGCCACATTACAGGCCAAGGAATATATGAATAAAGAAATAAAATCTAAACTCATCGGGAAATTGGCAGATAAAAAGACTATGAAATGACATATTTGGAGCACTGAAAAAGAAAGTCAATTTATAATTTTATACTCAGTAAAATATCTTTCAAAAACAAAAACTGAGAGTTTATTGCCATGAGATATACACTATCAAGAAATACACCAAAATATTAAAGAGATAATTAGGCAGGAGAGATGATAAGATATGGAAATGTAACTCAATAAAAAGAATGATGAAGGCCCGGAAGGGTAGACAGAGTTATGGATATGCATATTTTTCTCATATCTTAATTTTTTTTAAAAGATAAGGAATTATCTAAAATAGTAATAATAGTATATTGCAAATTTATAACAGAAATAAAAGTAGTATATATGATAACCATTACATAAGAGAGAACAGGGAAAAATGGAAGTTTGCAGTTATAAGATTATAGAAATATACATGCAATGGTATAGTATTATTTGAAGATAGACTGTGGCATGCTAAATACATATATATAAAATCCTAAAGCAGCAACTAAAAAATAAAAATATACTAGAACTGAAATAAAATAAAAAAATTGTCGACCAGATTAAAAAAAATAAAATGCAATGATGAAAGCAAAATACTAGAAAGTATTCTAATAGTAAAAATAACAAAAATAATACAGTGGAAAAAATAAGAAAGGGATTGAGAACACTTGAGACAAAACAATTACTAGGGGGTAGATTTAAACCGGCATTAAAGATGTTGGTAATTGAATTAGATATAAACGATCTGAAGTTTCAATAAACACATAAAGCATCAAATTTCACCGATACGCAGAATTTAAGAAATCAAAGAGATGAACATAGAGGGAAAACGAGAGAGGCAGACCGTAAGAGACTTTTAACTGTCGAGAACAAACAGAGGTGGCTGGAGGGGAAGCAGGCAGGAGATTGGCTAAATGGATGACAGTGATTAGGACACGTGTGGTGAGCGCTGGGTGGTGTCTGGAAGTGAGGAAGCACTGAATTCTGTACCTGAAGCTAATATTACACTGTATTTTAACTAATCAGAATTTAAGTCGAAACTTAAAACTAGAATGAATACATAATTAAATAAATAAAACAAAACAAAAAATCAAATGAAAAACTACAACCAGCTATATGCAGCTACGTGAAAATCATTTTAAATATAAAGACAAATATCAGATAATAACAAAAGGATGGAAAAATACCATTAACATATGCATAAAAAAAGCTGTAGCAGCCATTCTAATGTCAGAGAAAATAGACTTCAGGACAATGAATACTGCGAAGGATGAGGAGGTGTATTTCATAATGATAAAGGAATCAAAATATCAGGAAGACATAATAATCCTAAAGGTGTATTTGTACCCAATAATGGAGCTTTAGAGTAACTGAAACAGCGATAGAAATACAAGGGGAAATATATAAATTTACAATTACTGTAGGAGATTTTAACACTCCTCTCTGAATAATTGATGAACAAATAGAGAAAAAGTAAGTAGGACTCTGAAAACCTGGAACACCAGCAATAAAAAACTGGTCTTTGTAGATACTTACTGAATGCTCTACTTAACAATAGCAAAATACACACTTTTTAAATGTACCTAGAATATTCACCAAGGTAGAATATATTCTGGGTGATAAAACACAGCTCAATAAATACAAGGTTATTGGAATCACACATATTAAGTTCTATGACCAAAAAGAAATAGAATCGCAATTCAAAAACAGACACACATATGGAAAACATCAAATATTCAAGATTTAAACAACACAATTTAAATAACTCATACTTCAGGAAAGCAATCACAAGAAAATATATGTATTACATGTTTTTATATATTTTTCCCATTTAATATGAATGCTTGGAAATTAATCACAACATAAAATTCATGAGATTCTACTAAACTAGTGCTTAGAAAGAAAAAGAAGAAATCTCTCAAATCAATTACCTAAGCTGCTTTCAGCTTTTCAATAACTTATTTGAATACATTTTTAAAAAGTAATATACTTCTCGCCAGACTAGCCAGTTAAAAAAAAAAGTGAGAAGATACACTGTAACAACATCAGGAATATTAAAGGCCACAAATGGCAAATCCTGCAAATTTTGAAAGGATAAATTGGAATATCATAAATAATTCTATTCCACTAAATTTGATCAACTAGATCAAAGGAATATATTTCTTAAAAAAATAAAAGCTATCAAGACTCATTCATTCAAGAAAATATAGTTTATCCAAAGCATTCTCTTTTATATATTTAATAAATAGACTTTATCATTAAAATAATGCCTCTGACAAGGAAAAAAAATGCCAGATTGCCTCAGCGATAAATTTTACCAAATTGATAAGGACAGAAATCATAAGAATTCTACACAAACTCTCAAAATTTTTATAGAGGAGGAAACATTTTTATCTCATTTTATAGCCCAGAATACCCTGAAACCAAAACCAGACAAAGGCATTATACAAAAAGGAAACCATAAATATAAATGCAAAAATTCCTTAATAAAATCTTAGCAAACAAATCCTAAGTATGTATGAAAGGACCACACATTTAAGATCAAGTGGGTTTTATCTGAGAAATGTAGTTTATTGACATTTGAATATCTATCAGTGCAACTCACTGTAATAATAGACTATAAAACAAAATACGTGTGATCCTCTTATTATATCCAGAAAAAAAAGCCTTTGCAAAGTTAAACACACATTTGGTATAAGTACTCTCAGTAAACCAGGGATTTAAAGGTACTCACTCAATCTGATAAAAGTTCTTTCTGAAAAATCTCCAGGTAACATTACAGCAAAGATCTCAAGGCCAGGGTGTCCACTCTTACCACTTATATTCAACATTTTACTAGAAGTCTTAGCCAGTACAGCAGGACAACAAAAAGAAATAAAAGCCTTCAGTTGTTAAAAGAGAGAGAAAAAGATAAAGAGAAATAAAACTACTTTTATGCATTGACAATATGATTTTCTATGTAGAAAATCCTGGGGAATCTTCAAAAAAAAATAGCTACTAGAATTAGCAGGTGAGTAAGGTTATAGAACACAAGGTTAATACTCAGTTCTGTTTGCTACCGTGAACAATTACAAACTGAAGTTAAAACTATCACTTACAGATGCATCAAAATAGTTAGGAAAGGTTTTAAAAATACGTGCAAAAGAGTACAACGGAAACTACAAAACATTATAGAGATATCGTAAAAATGGCATCTTGTTGGAGAGAATTACCTTGATTAGGGACTGGAAAACTCAATATGGTTAAAATGTCAATTCTGCCCTGATATATGGAGTCAATGCAACTACATTCAAAACCTAAGTAGTCTTATTTTGTAGATATTAAGAAGATCATTTTAATAAAACTTCAAAGAAAACAAAATAACAAAAACACTATTTCAAATAAATAACAAAGTTGGATGTTTAAAATATTTGATGTTAATATTTTCTATAAAGCTACTGAAATCAGGTAATGTGGGTTGAACATAAGGGCAGACACTTAGTAAATGGAACAGGGTATAAAATCCAGAAATAGACCCAGAAGTATATATTTACTTGTGTACAAGGTACTCTAATGGAGAATGAATAGTCTTTTTAGCAAACCAATTGAACGAAATCACATTCATACGTAAAAAAGAAAAATAAACAAAAAGACTCAAATATCACCTTTCAAAACCCATAATCAAAACCAAATTTGAAAAATATCATAGACCAGAGGAGCCTGCAGAGGTATAACAAAAAAATTCAGTTATAGAACACTGGTTCTATAGAACACCGATAACCTGGTGCTGTGGGCTGAATTGTATACCCCAAACTCATATTATGAAACCCTAACCTCTAAAATGACTATATTAGTGGATACGACCTTGAAGATATACTTAAAATGCTTTTAATGTTTTTATTTATTTCTGAGACACACACACACACACACACACACACACACACACACACACAGCGTGAGCAGGGGAGGGGCAGAGGGAGAGGGAAACACAGAATCAGAAGCAGGCTCCAGGCTCTGAGCTGTCAGCACAGAGCCCCACGTGGGGCTGGAACCCAGGAACCGTGAGATCATGGCCTGAGCCAAAGCCGGAAGCTTAACCGACTGAGCCACCCAGGCGCCCCGAAGAGATACTTAAAATTAAGGGAGGTTATAAGAGTGGAGTCAAGTCCAACAAGATTGGTGGGCTTATAACAAGCGAAAGAGAGAGCTGTCTTTCTATCTCCATGCAGACACGAAGAAGAGGCCCCGTGAAAAGAGATCCTTCCGGATGAACTTAACTGGCTGTCACCTTGATCTTGAATTTCTCTCTTAAGGAACTGTGAGAAATAATTTCTGTTATTTAAGCCACCTCAGTTTATGTTATTTTCTATGGCTGCCCAAGAGACTAATATACCTCTATTGGATCCTTGAACAACAACAGCAACAACAACAAGGATATTAATGGAAGAACTCATGAAATTGATAAAGATGTTTTGTATCATGATTTCTCTGGTGGTTATAGATTTTATATATTTGTCAGAACTCACCAAACTGTTCCCCTTAACTTGAGGAGATACTCTAACTTATACCTCAATAAAATGAAATTTAAAAATTCAAATATCCTTACAGTTTAAAGGACATGGAATACTTTGAGATGCTGAATACTTAGAATTTCAGGATACCAAAAATCAATCAAATGATGTAATGCTAAGATATTAGATTATAATTAATTTTAAATGGATTCTCTAATTTTAGAACTAATAATTAGATTGATATATATTTTTTCCTCACTGCTGAGCCAGCCCTATGGAAACAGGTCAAGGGTCATATTTCTCTGCTTGGTTTACGATCAAAGAAGACAGATGTTGCTAGGGGACGATGCCAAGAATCCTATGGATTTGTTTGAGGATAGAAAGTTCATGTACTCAAGCGTCATTATCACAACTCCTACCAATGATTACCTTTGTCTTCCTGTATTTTACCATGAAAATGGAAAAGAGGCTATAGATAAAGCCTGAGAGCACATACTCATTATTGAGGATACGTATTTCTTGGACCCATATTCTTTTCATTTAGCACGAATTCAGAGACAAATACACTAATATATGCATGGTTAAGTGGACATCGTTTAAAGGATACTCAACTTGACCTTGTTTAATAAATCAATATTAACTAATGGGATACATTGTAAATTCGTAGAAGGCGTTCAGAAAAAACTCTTCCTTCAGAAAAGTAGCAAAGAGATGTGTGACTGCATTTTTATCGAACAAAATATCACAAAGGGTCTTGCAAAAACACTTATTCATCCACATGCCTGAAATAAGTCAATCCAAAAGAAAGTTTTGCTTTCTGTTTGGATTTTTGCTGTTCATCAAGAGATCAATAGCTTAATAAGTTATGAGGTATACATATCAAGAAAACTAAATACAGAATCAATGGAAATTAAAAAAACTTAATGTATATGTAAATTAAAAATAAGTACACGATTCTATGTTTACTTTAAGTAGTTTAAAACAAGGGAAAACTAATATACTGTCTACACGTGGTATGTAGATAAGAGATAAAATTATAATAAAACAATGGATAATGAGACTAAAATGTAACTGAGGGATAAACTCTGGTGGGCAAGTGAAGTGAATGCAAGGGAGAGTCACCCTGGCAGATTCCAGGTTCCATTCTTTGTTTTTTGCCACAAATTTTGTCTCTTCTCTACTTGTTTATGGTGAGGTGGCTTCATCAAGTGCTGGAAGCAGAAGTCTGCATATTTATTCCTAATCTTCATGTAGTTTTTTTTTTTATTAATGATATTTTCCAAAGGCCATAATGAGAAAAGTTTCCAATTTCAACATGGCTAATTCTATTGTTTGTATCTTTATTACTTTTGAAAATTATATCTGTGTTAAGGATAGAGATTTGAGCTCTGACTCAGCTGAGTTTTCCTTCCTTCCTTCCATCCTCCTTTCCATAATGCACTCTATCTTATGGAAGAGCAATTGCTATGTATGTAGAAGATTCCCTTCTTATTTCTAGTTAGCTATAGTATGTATACACTCCTTGAAGTCATCAATTCCCTTAAACCAACCAGGATGAAAATGTTTTCCTCTATTTTTCTCATTAACATTTTTGCTATAATTTGGATAGAAAAGTTTGGAAGCTCCTTTCTTTTCTTTTTGTCATCTTTTCTCCCCATTTCAAAGGGCACGCGGTAGCTACAAAAAGGTAATGATGGTTACATTAAAAAATAAATGCAGAGAATGCATTGAAGGCAAATAACTTATTAAAAGTTTATTTCTAGGGTAGGAAATGATACAATATTCAACCTGACTTTGTCTAAAGCAACCTACTAAAAATGTGAAAACAAATCCTATGTGTGACAACCAGACTGGAATCCTTTCCAGCTAGAATTCTCATGGAGGCAATGATTTTGGAGTTCTACTGAAGAGGTTCAGTTAGTACTTAGGATCATTTCAAGGAACTCTTGGGTCGTTGCCATTCAATACTTGTGATGCCACTGGCAGGAAGTATTCAACAGAAAGGCAAAACAACCCATCTCCTGAAGCTTCCCAGTACTTTCCAGAAGGCAACAGTGGCTCTTTCTGTTCCTTGTGTAAGGTGGGAAGGGAGCCCTGAAAAGGAAATGGGAAGTTGCTGAAGGCTAGCTTCCTTCCCTGGGCCAGCTGGATCTGAATGTAAGGATGGCTACAGGAAATTTAGTTGGAAGAAAGTTGAACTTCTTTGGTCTTGACAGTTTTGATCAATGTGTTTTTAATTTTTAATCTGACTTGCTCTATTAAATTGTTCGAAACATCCATCAAAATCAGAAAGAGAAGCTCACCATACTGACTGTGATTCTGGAATGATTTGTTGTCACCCCTCAACACTTATATCACAAGAATAAAAATTCCAAGGTATTTTCACATTGCCATATATTATATAAATTTTTTCTAACTCCTTAGAAATTCTAATTTCTTTTTTTCTGGATCCACTGCTAATTCACTATAGCATGTCCCTCTTTGCTAGGATCAATTAATGGATTGAGAACAGTATTTCAGGGATAGGCTACAGAGCTCTCTTGTGTGTGCAAAACAAAGAAACCAGAACACTTTTAAAAGAAAGGATTTTCTCTCAGTGTCTTAGGACCCACAAATAACCTTGAAAACCAGAAAGTTCAGTTTGTCCTATGATAGTTTTTGAATTGCTGACAATGTAAAAATAAAAAAGTGGGTAAACACTGCCACCCAGTGTTCAGTTGGAGGTATTGTAATGATTACACACCTGATAGGGTGATTTTTGTGTTATCCATTGAGTTCAAGGTTAAGTCTTCAACTTAATCATTTATATTCTAAAAGATTCTTTCCCTTACTCTGATATCCGACTCTAACTTAAACTGTTGACTTGTTTATTTAGATTCAATATTCTTTTCAACATTTCAATGGTCCTATCTCTCAGAGTAGCAAGAATGTATTTAATGTTCTGTTCAAAATTTTCAGTTTTAAATAAAGCAGTGGAAAAAATGCATGCATGAATATACATCAGTATACGTTTATCACATTTGTCCTAGAATATTCTATGTTGTTTCATCTAGAAAATATATTATTATAAAATTTATTTTAAAGGACAAAATCATTGTTTTTAGTTTCCAGAGCTTAGTATGCATCTGTACCCAAGAATTTTGAAATTGAACTAAGATGCATCCATGTTTATTACCTATTTATACAGTGATATAAGAAAATGCTCACGTGTGTACATGTATGTACACACACACATACTTTCTCAATGAGAATTTCAAACAAACTTAACTCATTTCAAATTCTGAAATTTTATCCAAACTTGCTGACCTCATAATAAATTCACACAGCTAAGGAAGTTACACTAAAAATATATATTATTTATGAAAATTCTTTAATCAGTTTCTTTTGGTGAAATTATGTTCCAATTTTAAAGCTATGTTATAGGTGTCTATAAAAAGGAGATATGAGTGAAGCTTAGCTGGCAAGGAGTCAAGTGAATTTTGAACTATTTAGAGAGAAACATGAGAGAAATGTAAGAGAAGGCACGTGTCCTTTGGATAAAAGACTGGTGCAAGGAGGAAGGGCAAAACTATTTCTGAAATCTTTTAAATTCCCTAAAATCCAAATAGAAATCCCTTCATTTTCATCTTTTTAAAGCCTAATTAAATCTCAGTATAATTCAACACCATACCTCCCGCATGCTCTACTTTTTTTTTTTTTAAGGAGAAGTTGAGAAGTGGGGTGGGGGGAGATAAAACCTTCCTACTTCTTTTTATTTCTAGGTAGACACACTCATTTAATAAAGGGTGTTTTAAAGAGCTATTTTTGTAATAGGAGGCATGATAATCAGTACAAGAGAAAATTCTAAGAACGAAGACTGAGACTGTGCCTCGTTATCAAACAAGAAGGAAAGGAATATTTGGAGAAAGTAGAACTCTATAGAGATTTATGAGGAAAACCAGGTTGAGTAAAGATAAACCAGTAAAAGAAATAGTGTCACTAGTGTCATCGGAAACAAAGACCACTGACGCCCATAATTTAGCTACTTAGAATGTAGCTACACAGAGAGAAGAGAACTCTGCGCTGTCACAGGGAGGTGGAAAAAAAAAATAGGCTATATTGTGAGCAGGAAAGACTATTATAAATCTTCAGCCAAAGAGTTTAGAAAATAGAAACACTCTTGAGCAGTAGTCTTTTCAATAGTAGAGGCTTAAAATTTTAACTATGGCTCTTCTAGTTTGCTTCTGTTTGGTTCTTTCCGTCCAAATAAAGGATACATTTTTGAGCTCTTCATAGACAAGAGCTAAGTCATAGGATTTTAGTTTTCCTTTCATATATGGTATTATCCATGGGCTATTAATTAACAATGCTCTAGAGCATTCCTTCTCTAGAGCAATACTCTCCATATTTAATTTTTTCCTTTATTTCCCACTTCCTCATACCAGATATCGAGCCAGAAATGATTATCCTCCAAGGCTGCATCCTAGTGGGGAGGGATTACTCACCCAAGAAATTAGCCTAAAAATGAGTAACACAGGAGGAAATTCCCAAAATGCACTTTGATTCTTTATCCGAAGAGATGGGGAGATCCTTGCGAGGTCCCAGGATGCATCACTTGGGAGTTTGAAAATTAGTTGCAAGTGACTGCTGCAGTTGCCTCAGAATTAAAGGTGAGGAGCAGGAAGATAGTATGGTGCTGAGATAGCATTATTTTTCTTTCTCTGTTTCATTTTTCTTCTCTTTTTCTTCTTTGGTGTGTGTATGCATGCGTGTGTGTGTGTGTGTGTGTGTGTGAGTGCGCGTGCACGTAAGAAGTTCTCCTCTATCTTTTCATGGTGTAAACTAAACATTTTTTATTAAGAATGTAAATAGATTCTCTACACTTCCAGCTGAAAGAGAAAACAAGCTTTCAAGATTCTTTCCCTTTCTCCCTTTTACCCTTCTTCTAAAATATTAAAATAGAAGATGAGAAAATTTGACATATTTCTACAGCAGAGAATACTTGGAGGCTCCTCAGAAAAGAAACGCAAAAAAAGTACAAAAAAAGTAATTTTAAAAATTGGTCTATTGTTCTTGTGTTTCAAAAACAATGAAACAATGAATTCAGAAAGAGGAGGATAAGCTTCACATTTCTAAAAATCAGCCTTTTGAACTTGAAATATATATACAATTTTACAAAACATGGATAGGTTATCTCCTTTATTGGAATAGTTCAACTTTTCTTCCAATGTCTATTGCAACTCATCTAAGGTTATCCCCTTCTTCTTATCCATTTTTCATGGACTGCCAGGTATTTACACTGTGATCTAAACAGGAACATAAAGGAGAAGAAAACTTCAGAGGGTCATGTCAATGACCCATAGAGAACCCAATGGTCCTCTCTAAGATCCTTAGAGAATCACTCTATATTCTTGCTGTTGACTTTGACATAAGAATGTGGAAGCCACTTGCTTTCCATGTGGAAAGATCATCACTGTGGACTGAGTGTAGTACAGGGTTTTCCAAGTCTCTTACAAGATATTCAATACTGTAATAATATTAGCTGGGGGGAGAGAAACTAACTGCATACTCTTCTGCAGCAGAAACAGTTATTATCAAGCTGGGGAAGCTTAGCTTCGTATCTCACGAACTCTGATATGTTAGTGCTGGCTGTGATTAGCACGCAAACTAATTCTGCTATCTCCACTCGTATGTTGTGGTATTTCACACAGATGTAAATTCAGAAAACCTAATATGTTGTCGGTCTTTGGTAGGACAAATCCGCATCTGACTGTAGATGTATGGTCTATGTGGATGCGAGCTTGGCCCGACATTTCTATAACATTCTTCCCTGGACATAGGCAACTCTTACATGTTGGTAGTGATAAGGTGTTGTGGGCAGATGGGCCTTTGGGGAGACAATTCGTACATGTAAACACTCTACAGAGTGGATTCAGATTTAGCTCTACTGTCTGTGCTGAAACGAGAAGGTTATATAGCGTTAAGTATTTGCTTGCCTCAGAATAACAGTCCATAAAGAGTTTTGTGTGGAATACTAGATGTATGGGATATTTGGAGAGGTTGTGTGAAACATGGTTCTCTGGTCAAGTACACTTTTGAGAAACAAGGATAAGCAAAGCTAAAGTGTTTTCTGTTTTTTGTTTGTTTGTTTACTGCAGGAACGTTCAGACCCCTTGATTTGTGGGTTGTAACTCTCCGTTAAGGGGGATACAGGAGGCTTCACCTCCCAGACGTATTTCGTCCTGGCATCCTTTCTTCATAGACATCTTTCAGAGCCAGTGAAATGTAAACATTTGGAATCAATGACAGAGAACACTGGAAAGGATTTCTTTTTATGTTTTGTTATTAATGAAGCATTGCTCACATTTACTGTAGAGTTTTCCTTTTGTTTTGTGTTAGAGGTCTATTAACCGACTGGCGAGATAATTTGAAAGGGAAATAAAAGAGGATTTAAATAACCATAAAGCAACATATGACTGGTGTCTCTGAGAAGCACCCTGACTCACTTTGTTATTCATTGTTTTTCTTAAATGATTGTTATTTGATGCCACAGATACACATAAAAATATATGTATGAATACATGAGTAGGCTGTTTCAGAAACGAGTAGTGCCACTTCAGGTATGTATATTTGGGTGTATATTTTGCATTGTAAACTCTTTGCACTAGCATGATGGAATAATCGTTCGGCCAAAAACACTTGAGTTTTCTTCATAGATATTTTCTTATTGAACTACAAACACTATATTCTATGGATGTAAATGAAACAAAAGCACAGTAAAAATCCTAATCCATGGTATTCAATGCAAGTCACAATTACTCGACTATTGTTTCTATTATTGAAAACCCTGGCAGCCTATTCTTCTCAAGCAGTCTGGCTCCTTCCCCTGCGGAACGCGGGGCCCCCGGAGCTGCAAGATAAAGGAAACATATTCGTGTTACTTTGAATGACAAGAACATTGGGCTCTTACATACATAAACCTTACTAGTCCCAATAGAAACCAGAGAAAAGTAAAAAGCGTAGCATTTATTTTAGAATGCACATAGTCTGTCTAATCCTAGCAACACAACTGGAGCACCGCAGAACATGGTATAGAATTCGGCGTCTACTAACTGCTATAAAGCAGATAGTTACCACCGAGAGCTTTTTAGTTCGTATTAAAATGAATCTTGAAAGGGCACCAATGACTAAGATCGGCACCAGACACACACACGGAATTCTAAATTCTGAGTCTAAAACATAAAGCTGTTGCACATTTGAACATCTTCAAGCACTATGGAAGTAAAAGAAGATAAAAAACAAGCTTAAATAGAAGGATATGACAGTAAAACGAATGTGTGGATCACTGGGAGGCATACTTTAAACAGGGTCATGTAATTTTCAGAACTGGAACGTATCTCCAATTTTATCTCAGTTAATAGACAAAAGGTTTATACTGCATCAATCACTGTGATGAAATATTTCCGATTTTTCAAGAAATGCAATGAGCAAGTCTCTCAGAAGTATAAATTCCTTACAACTTTCTCTTGTGTTCTTGTATAATTAAAAAATGAAGAACACATGAAATAATTTGTATATCACTACAAACATAAATACTTAATACTCTACTAGGGAGATTGTCAGAAATTTATTTAAAAGGAAAACTAATATCAAAATATGAAAGGATATCACGGAGAATTTTTCTCACAGCTTTTCTCAGTAGAAAGAACTCAATATTGGACATGTTAAATGATTAAAGTGAATTGCAGTTAGAAAGCATTTATATTAAAATACACAATTAATTTAACCGCCAAGGGCAGAAATCTGCTGAATGCATTACACTCTACAAAGGTGATTCATTTGAAAAACCAACAATTACAAAGCTATTTAATTTTTCTCTTACTTATTTCTGGCTATTACTTGAAGGCATTTTCATTTTGCAAAATCAGTGAAAGCCATTGTGCCATATTTTTTTCCGGTGACTATACATTGCCTTTCAGATTCTAGCTGCGTGAATTAATAACCAATTTCTATTTTTTAATTTAACGCACATTGTTGCTCACCATTTACAGTGTTCTAGTTCATAGTATATTTTGTTTTTATTGCTATTTAAATGCACTTAATCCCAATGAATTTTGCTTTAAAAATATTTTCCTGCAGTTATTTAAGCATTGAGTTTGAGTTAATAATGATGTTTTCTCAATCACACAAAATAACACATGGAATGCTTGTGGTACCCACTATCTTATAATCAGGTAAAGATGCATGCATTTTAAGCTGTTAAGGTTTAATATTAATCAATTTAAACGAAAATCTTTCTAAACCACCTTTCAGTCTTTTAATGTAACCACTTTAGCAAATAGTCCTACAACCTGCACAAAATACACAGCATATTTATTTATAACCCCAGGTAACTCCAACATGCTTGTGAAGCCTACCGTTGTTACGTGGGGGTAAAGTGTTATTGTCCTTTCCAAATTTAGTAATAACATTTAAACACCAATGTCCTTGGTTGGGAGAGGTAATACAATGACTATAATTCATGTCAATGTGTCGCATCTGATGTAATACTCATGGATGTCAGCAAGAAGTAGAGGAAGAGATTTGTGTCTGTGTTCAGTCACATACCTGTGAAGGGGATGCACCAGTTTCTGCTGACTTATGAAAGCTGGATTGTAGCATTTATTTTTTTTCTGTTTAATTAGTTTATTTTTCTTCTTTTATAGTTTATTGTCAATTTGGTTTCCATATAACACCCAGAGCTCACCCCAAGTTCTCTCCTTCATGCCCACCACCCCTTTTCCCCTCTCTCTCACTCCCATCAACGCTCAGTTTGTTCTCAGTATTTAAGAGTCTCTTATGGTTTGCCTCCCTCCCTCTCCCTATTTTTCCCTCATCCCCTCCCCCATGGTCCTCTGTTAAGTTTCTCCTGTTTCACATATGAGTGAAAATACATGGTATCTGTCCTTCTCTGCCTGACTTACTTCACTCAGCATAACACCCTCGAGTTCCATCCAGGTTACTACAAACGGACAGATTTCTTACCAACTCCACATTTGGTACTTTACAAGGGGCCATGGTAGGAGTGTTTACACTGTGGGAATTGGCAAACAGTACAGCTCAGAGCCTTTTTTCTTTTTCCTATAGAGTCAATTTACCAACATACCACTGATTTGGGAGTTAAAGAGTGGCAATAAAAACAGTAAGGTAGAAGAAAAACAAAGATAAAATGAGGATAGTATAGGCAAAAGATTATATTTTACTTTCTTCAGTCTTTAATTAGAATGCTGCATTTCTTATACTCATATGCACTGATTATTTTTTATAGCAGAAATGAAAGATAGATACCCCTCTTATTCTGCTTTAGTCCTTGACTTGTGCTCTCTTCTACCTTTGCCTTTGATATGAATTAAAGCAAATTTCATTTCCTTCTTTTTTCTTTCTGCTTTTAGCTTATCTACAAATAGAAAGAAAAGAATTTGCTGAATAATGTGGAAAAATAGTACAAAGTACTGGGGTGCCTGGGTGGGTCAGTTGGTTGAGCATACAACTCACGAATTAGGCTCAGGTCATGATCTCCCAGTTTGTGGTTTTGAGCCCCGATAGTGGGGTGGAGGGGGGTGCTGCTTGGGATTCTCTCTCCCTCCCTCTGTCCCTACCCCTCACCTGCTGTCTCTCTCTTAAAATAAATAAATAAACTTTTAAAAAGTTAAAAATAGGGGCGCCTGGGTGGCTTAGTCGGTTAAGCGTCCGACTTTCGCTTGGGCCATGATCTCGCGGTTCGTGGGTTGGAGCCCCGCGTCGGGCTCTGTGCTGACTGCCAGCTCAGAGCCTGGAGCCTGTTTCAGTCTGTGACTCCCTCTCTTTCTGACCCTCCCCTGCTCACGCTGTCTCTCTCTCTCTCCTAGAAATAAATTTAAAAAAAAACATTAAAAAAAAAGTTAAAAATAGTATAAACTGCTTCACTGGGAGATGCTTAAATCACGTTGTATCCTGAGGTTCCTAAGGGTGGCATGTGTTAATCATCTTCCAAAAAATGGCTTCCCAAGGGTCTGCCATAGGTAGACGCTCAGTGAAAATTCATTAATTGATTGAATCCGGTGTTAAGTTTTATGATCCATAGGATCATGTTCTAAAGCTGCTGAACCTACACGTTTTAGCCACTGTTGTGAAATATGAAATATGTCAGACTTTCTCAGCTGTTGATTTGAATTCTCAAATAGCTGTAGTATAAATACGTTTGGCATTGATGCATTCTTTCAAAGAGGGGAAGAAAGCATGTTACCTCTCACAACTAGGAACCAACAAATACACTTGATTCAATACAATGTTAGGAGAAATATGTTTCATGTGTTTAAAAGAGAGGGATTTTTTCTACTTATTCATTATATATATTATTGATTGAAGAAAGCAGGGAATAAAAAAAAGCACAATATTTCTGGAAGACCAACACCAAAGACACTGTGAAAGAAAGAAGAGCACTTCTTAGCAACAGCCCCATAAAAGGGAAGGAGGAGGAAGAATAAGTGAAGTTATCACTGCCAGAATATATGATGTTTTTTTATGACATGGTTATTCCTTAACAGTTTATTTTGAGAGGGTTCCCCCCCTAAAAAAAAAAAAACATAGTAAAAATAGATCTTGTATCAAAGAAGAAACTTACAATCAATCACCCTACAAATACTTTCTCAGTCATTTCTGTGTCAACCAACTACTGTGCAGAGTAAAACTGAGTATGAAAATAATCTATGACTGAAATACATGATTTTGACCTATTTAGAGCTCAGATACTAGGGAGAAAAGAATGCAAAGAAATAGTTGTACTACCGTGTTCGGTATCCTGAAGAAAAATCTCTTGGAGGATGAATAGGAGTTCATTAGGATATAAAAATAAAGAGATAGTCAGCTTCGATGGAGCAGCATTCAGCAAACCATGGCATTGTAAACGTACATGTCATATTTGTGGACCACTAAGAAATTTGAATGAAATGCACAAGGGAAGATGTGAAATGGAGCTGAGGGCATTGTGTTATGCAGAGTGCTTGGGGCTTTGTGGATTTTACCTCAGAAATTTATTCAACAAGCAGCAGAACATCTTCATAGGTTTAAAATGGCAGATGTGGTGGTGTAGACAGACATGGTTTGTGTTTTTAACTATTTTGACTTAAATAGTTCAGGCAAGTAAGGAAGAGGAATAAGGACAGAGCCAAATGACATTTTTTGGATAGGTTTAAGAGACTTGGCTATCAATTTCTTCAAGGATTGAAACAGTGAAATTATCAAGAATGTATGGGAATTGGAGTGACTGGTAGAATGTTCATACAATTGATCCAAAAAGCAGATGAGGATGGACATTTGTTCTGAAAAAAACAGAGAGCAGTGTTTAAACTCTCAAGGCTATCAGTTTCCTCTCATGTTTCATATGTAAGGTATATATAATAATAATTCCAACTTTTATAAGGTTGTTGTAAGAATTAAAAGAGTAGATGCACATAAACTTCTTTAACCAGGCCTGACACCCAGTTGGTGGCTACTATTACTATGTAGTTGTCAGTAGAGTGTTAAACGCCAGGCAGTAAGCATTTGAGTTTACGACTGCAATCTGAACTTTATTAGTTTTGT
Organism: Crocuta crocuta; assembly: GCF_008692635.1. Taxonomy (NCBI): domain Eukaryota; kingdom Metazoa; phylum Chordata; class Mammalia; order Carnivora; family Hyaenidae; genus Crocuta; species Crocuta crocuta. The sequence continues at coordinate 599,075 of NW_027528807.1, forward strand.
TTGAAGTCCTATGAAAACATTCTTCAAAGTGTTATGCAATCTGAGTAGTTTGGAAAAAAAAGCTTCCAATATTCCATTTAAGTTTCAATCTTTTCATAGTTCTTAGGCTAAATGTAACAACAGATTCATTTACAAAATACTAACTTTGTGCTTTATTATTAGCATTATGCAGTTCCTATACTATAGTCTTGTTCTTATTTTTTAACTATGTCTCAACTTCACTTCTTAGAGTAATGTCACCTCGATCAAGAGCAGTCTTAGTCATTGTTGATTTCATCACCAGTAATGTGGTAAAATGCATAATGATTTCCTCATTTTCTAATATACTGCTGAATCATAAGAATTGTATTTCAACTTCAGGTTAATTATAATCCTAGAATCCTAGTGCCTGGTTTTAGCTAATAATTTGTCCTTGTATTTGCTTTCTTTAGCATATACATGACTAAATTGCATCTATCTCTCTACCTCTCTGCAATCTTCTTTTCAAAGATAAAAGCATGGCTATACTATTTCTTCTACAAATTTCAATTGAAGGAAAGTTCTGCATCCATAGTGATATGCAAAAAGAAAATCAGAGAAAGAAATAAGGGAGAAAATTAGAAAGTTATTCTTTATACAAAAATGCCAAGTAATAAATGTAGTAAAATTGAAGGACTTATAAAACCACCATTTTACAACTCCCATTATAGTATTTGAGTTAGATAAAGATCATTAATGGATGGAAAAAAACATTGATTAAAATGTTATTTCCCAAGTGTCACCGAAGAGATTCATTTATTAATTATAAAGAAGAAAGTTACCTTTAAACTGGAGAAATGTAGCCGACATAATTTTAATAAGGGGTTCCTGTTAGCATCACTAATAACAGGGTCAACTGAAAGGATGTGCTTCCTGAAGTGAGCGATGCGATGGGATACACAAACAATTAACAATGAAATACTTTTCCAGATATTTTTAACTTGAATCTAATTATTAAGAAACAACTGGGTAAATGCACAGTGTGAGATATACCATAGGATAATGGGCTTTAACTTTTCAAGAATGTTTGTGACATGGAAAATTAAAAACAAAAGAAAAGAAAAAAATGACAAGTAGTATGGGGAATAGACTTTTTCAGATTAAAAGAGACAAAAAATTCTAACTCTGCACCTCAGTTTTGCTTAATACAAAACAAGAAATTATAGTGTCAGTTCTTAAAAGTTATTGGTACTTCTCAAGATCATAAATTGGATGGTTGATTCATGGGCATTTAACTTACTGTTATATGTCTTAACTTTTATATATGTAATATCTAGTCTATTACTCCTACTTAAAATGCAGCTTAACCTTTCAAGGTCTGTGTAATTCTCATAGCTGACAAATTTATATCACTGTTTCTTTGTCTAGCACTGTCCTAAGTACTTTATACGTATATACAATCTCACTTAATCTCTCCAGATATTTTATATATTGGTAACTACCATTATCTCTGTTACAGAAGAGTAAACTGTGTCACACAGAGGTTTTATAATCTGCCTTAAGTCATATAGCTTAGTAATGAATCTAATTGTTTGACTACAGAGATTTCCTTCTTAATCACTAAAGTTACTAATTGTCAAATTAGTCAAATATAACTTTTCAAATTGGTTCAAGTGCCCCTTCTGATATAGAGCTAAGGAGGAATCCTGTCATGTGTCAAAGCCAAGGATACAACAGGGCTATATGACAGGGGTTGAATTTTACCAGCAGCAGTGTTCAAGCTCCTACAATGTGGCAGTTTCTATTTCTGTCTGTTAGTTTTCTCTCCTTTTAATTTTCCATGCGTTCTTCACTATTCACCAATATTTTTTCCTACCATGAGGTATATTTTCCATTCACCTCCTCCCCAGGCACTGAAGGTATACATTTGAGCTAGACAGACATGAGTTTACAGAGCTTACTCATTACAGAGAAACATAAGGACTAATGATCTGAGTACTCCTATGCTGCTCTGCTGAAAAAACTGCCATAAATCACAGCCGGATTACCTAGTACAAAGCACATGAGGAGAGCATCTTAGTGAAATTTTCCATGGCTCAAGCATCCATGATGAAGGCTGGGTGAAAGGTTAACCAAAGAGGAATAATTAAGCATGGAAGCGGCATTTCTAGGGTCTAGAGTTGAGCACGGTGACCAAATGGGCTGATGGCAAAATAAGAAGCTACAAGAAGTCCGCGAAAATGGTACAAGTGGGAAGAAAAGAGGAAGCAATAGGACTTCAGGTAGGAGGCTGGTGAATATTTTAATAAGACCCTGTAATGGCACGAGCAAGCCTGGTGTTAATGGGAACAACAATAATGTACCGGTTATAGGTATTCAGGAGGTAGACATGGTGGGATTTGATCTTGATCAGATATAGAGGTGGTAGAAAGAGGGAGTGTCTGAGGAGAAAACATTCAGAATAAAAATTAATATTTTATGTCCAGAAAGATGGGACTACAATGTTTTGCATGGTCACGGCCACCTTACCATAACACGGGTTCTCCACTGGGGCTCAAAAGTGAAGCTTAAGGTTACAAATGATGGGTCTTATCCTGTTATTTCACATTCCTTCTCTCTAAGGATCATACAATAGTAATACATGTCTGTTCAAATGCTTCAGAGATTCAGAGAGCTGAACTATCCCTCTTCAAAGAAACAAAACAATATAAACCAAAACAATAACCAAAAAGCTATAATTTTAAAATCCAAAAGCTCTTAGGAGAGTGTGAATAAATGACTAATTACAATTATTCCCCTGGAGAGCTGGAATCCTATCCTTGAAATAAAATAAATGCTTTGGAAGGAAAAGAACAAATAATTGGGGACATTGTTACACTGGCAAAGGATTTTATGTTTTAAAACAATGCACTTTTAAGAAGGGACCACGGGGAGGAGGCAAGATGGGGGAGAAATAGGGAGCTCTGTACATTTCACTTGACTCCATCTCTCAAAGGGAGAAGGCCTCAAGCCATAGGAACCCTTACAGAATCCAGGAGTTTGGTAGGAAAAGGAGATAGAGTCTGCTGAGAAAACCTTATAGTGGCTACCTCAAGAAACAAGCCAAAGTACACATGGTGGAGAGTCCCAAATACCACTATGAGTAGGGAAATAAAATAACCAAAGCCTCAACAAGAGACACCAAGAGACACCATTCAAAGAACACTTCCTGAAAGGACAGGCCCTGGACAGCCAAAGAGCCTTCTTTAATACAGCAGTACTCGCAGATGCAGAGCACATAACAAGCTTTTAAAACTAACAAAAGACAGAAAGCTAGTCAAAATGATGAAACGGAAGAACTACCCTCTAAAGAAATTCCAGGAAGAAATGACAGCTAAAGAACTGCTCAACCAGATATAAATAATATAACTGAACAAGAATTTAGAACAATAGTCATAAAATTAATTGCTGGACTTGAAAAAGGCATGGAAGACAACAGAAAAACTATTGCTACAAAGAATATGGAGTTTACAAATAGTTGTGATGATTAAAAATGCTATAAATGAGATGCATAATAAAATGGAGGCGTCCAATGCATGGATTAAAGAGGCAGAAAGGAGAATAAGTGATTTAGAAGACACTATTGTAGAAAAAGAGGAAGCCAAGAAAAAGAGAGATAAACTGATACAGGAACACGAAAGGAGAGTTCGAGAGCTCAGCGATACAATCAAACAGAATAATATCCATATCATTGGAATTCCAAAAGAGGAAGAGAGAGGGAAAGGTGCTGAAGGAGTCCTTGAACAAATCATAGCAGAGAAATTCCTCAATCTGGGGAAGGAAACAGACGTTGAAATCCAAGAGGCGCAGTGAACAGCCCTCAGACGTAACTTGAATCGATTTTCTGCATGACACATCATAGTGAAACTGGCAAAATATAAGGACAAAGAGAGAATTTTGAAAGCAGCTAGGGATAAAAGGGTGCAAACATACAATGGGAAACCTATCAGAGTGGTTACAGACCTATCTACTGAAACTTGGCAGGCTAGAAAGGAATGACAGGAAATCATCAATGTGATAAAAAGCAAAAATATGCAGCCAAGAATCGTCTATCCAGAAAGCCTGTCATTCAGAATAGAAGGAGAGGTAAAAGTCTTTCCAAATAAACAAAAATGGAAAGAAATGGTCACCACTAACCCAGCCCTACAAGTAATCGTGAGGGGGATTCTATGAGGGAAGTGTTGCAAGGAATGTAAGGTACCAGAGACACCACTACAAGCATGAACCCTACAAAGAACACAATGACTCTAAATCCATATTTTTCAATAATAACACTGAATGTAAACGAACTAAATGCTCCAATCAAAAGACACTAAGTAGCAGAATGGATAAAAAAAAACAAAACCCAAAATCTATCTATTTACTGTCTACAAGAGACTCATTTTAGATCTGAGGACACCTTCAGATTGAACGTAAGGGAGTGGAGAAATATATATCATGCTACTAGAAATCAAAAGAAAGCTGGAGTAGCTATTCTTATATCAGACAAACTGGACTTTAAATTAAAGACAGTAACAAGGGATGAAGAAGGGCATTATCTAATAATTACAGGGCCTATCCATCAGGAAGAACTAACAATTATAACTGTCTACACACCAAATATGGGAGCACCTAAATACATAAAATAACTAATCACATACAGAAACAATCTTATGGCTAAGAATGTGCTAATCGCCGGGGACTTTAATACTCCACTTACAGCAATGGATAGATCAACTAGACAGAAAATCACTAAAGAAACAATGAACTTGAGTGACACATTGGACCAGATGGATTTGACAGATATATTTAGAACTCTACATCCTGAGGCCATGGAATTCTTGTTCTTCTCAAGTGTGCATGGCACATTCTCCAAGATAGATCACATACTGGGACATAAACCTCAATAAATATAAAGGAATTGTGATCATACATGCACACTTTCAGATCACAATGCTATGAAACTTGAAATCAACCACAGGAAGATGTCTGGAAGATCTCCAAACACATGAAGGTTAAAGAACACCCTACTAAAGGACAAATGGACCAATCAGGCAATTGGAGAAGAAATTTAAAAATATATGGAAACAAATGAAAATGAAAATACAACAATCCAAACTCTATGGGATACGGCAAAGGCAGTCCTAAGAGGAAAGGACATTGAACTCCAGGCCTATTTCAAGAAATTAAAAAGCACAACTACAAAATCTAACAATGCACCTAAAGGAACTAGAAGGAGAGCAACAAGAGCACCCCAAAACCAATAGGAGAATGGAAATAATAAAAATCAGGGCAGAAATAAACAATATAGAAACCAAACCAAAACAAAACAAAAACAGTTGAACAGATCAATGAAACCAAGAGTTGGTTGTTTTGAAAAAATAAACAAAATTGACAAACCTCTAGCCAGGCTTCTCAAACAGAAAAGAGAGAGCACCCAAATAGACAAAATCATGAATGAAAATGGACTTATTACAACCAACAACTGAGAAATACAAGCAATTATCAGGGAATAGTATGAAAAATTATATGCCAAAAAACTGGACAACTTAGAAGAAATGGACACATTCCTAAAAACACACTCACTACCAAAATTCACATGGGAAGAGAGAAAATTTGAACAGATCCATAACTAGTGAGGAAATTGAATCAGTTATCAAAAATCTCCCAACAAATAAAAGCCCTGGGCCAGATGGCTTCCCTGGGGAATTTTACCAGACATTTAAATCATAGTTAATACCCATTCTTCTCAAGCTATTCCAAAAAATAGAAATGGAAGGAAAACTTTGGGACTCATTGTACAAAGCCAGCACCACTTTGATTCCCAAGCCAGACAGAGACCCAGCAACAAAAGAGAACTACAGGCCAATATCCTTGATGAATACGGATGCAAAAATCCTCTATAAGATACTTGCAAATCGAATCCAACAGCACTTAAAAAGAATTATCCACCATGATCAAGTGGGATTCATTCCTGGGTGTCAGGGCTGGTTCAATATTTGCAAATCAGTCAATGTGATACATCACATCAACAAAAGAAGAGATAAAAACCATATGATCCTGTCGATATTTGCAGAAAAAAACATTTGACAAAATACAGCACCCCTTCTAATAAACACCCTCAGGAAAGCTGGGATAGAAGGAACTTACTTAAATATTATACAAGTCATCTATGTGAAGCCCTCAGCTAACATGGGGAAAAACTGAGAGCTTTTCCCCTGAGATCAGGAACACGACAGGGATGTCCACTCTCACCACTGTTGTTTAACATAGTGCTGGAAGTCCTAGCATCAGCAATCAAAAAACAAAAGGAAATAAACCTACTAGAACTGATCCATGAATTCAACAAAGTTACAGGGTACAAAATCAACATAGAGAAATCAGTTGCATTTTTATACACCAATAATGAAGCAACAGAAAGAAATCAAGAAACTGATCCCATTCACAATTGCACAAAACCTATAAAATACCTAGGAATAAATCTAACCAAATATATAAGAGATCTGTATGATGAAAATTATAGAAAACTTATGAAGGAAATTGAAGAAGACACAAAGAAATGGAAAAACATTCCATGTTCATGGATAGGAAGAATAAATATAGTTAAGATGTCATTACTACCTAAAGCACTCTACACATTCAATGCAATTCCAATCAAAATTGCACCAGCATACTTCTCAAAACTAGAACAAACTATCCAAAAATTTGTATGGAACCACAAAAGACCCCGAATAGCCAAAGTAATACTGAAAAAAAAAACCAAAACGGGAGGTATCACCATCCCAGACTTTAGCCTCTACTACAAAGCTGTCATCATCAAGACAGTATGGTATTGGCACAAAAACAGACACATAGACCAATGGAACAGAATTGAGAACTCAGAAGTGGACCCAAAAGTATACAGCCAACTCATCTTTGACAAAGCAGGAAAGAATATCCAATGGAAAAAGACAGCCTCTTTAACAGATGGTGCTGGGAGAACTGGACAGCAACATGCAGAAGAATGAAACTAGATCATTTTCTCACACCATGCACAAAAACAAACTCAAAATGGATAGAGGGCCTGAATGTGAGACAGGAAACCATCAAAACCCTAGAGGACAAAGCCTGAAACAACAACCTGGACCTCAACCGCAGCAATTTCTTACTTGACACATCCCCAAAGACACGGGAATCAAGAGAAAAATGAATTATTAGGACCTCATCAATATTTAAAGCTTCTGCATGGCAAAGGAAGCAATCATTAAAATAGGCAACCGACAGAATGGGAAAAGATAGTTGCATATGACATATCATNTAAACATAGTTGGGGATGGCAAACTATGAGAGATTCTTGAATGCTGAGAACAAACTAAGGGCTGATGGAGGTGGAGGAGAGGGATGGGGGGTGATGGGCATGGAGGAGGGCACTTGTGGGGATGAGACCTGGGTGTTATATGGAAACCAACTTGACAGTAAACTATTTAAAAAAATAATGCACTTGGGGCACCTGGGTGGCTCAGTCGGTTAAGTGTCCGACTTCAGCTCAGGTCATGATCACACAGTTCGTGGGTTCAAGCCCCGCATTGGGCTCTGTGCTGACCGCTAGCTCAGAACCTGGAGCTGCTTTGGAATCCATATCTCCCTCTCTCTCTGACTCTCCCCTGCTCACACTGTTTCTCTCTCTCTCTCTCTCTCTCTCTCAGAAATAAATTAAAAAAAAAATTAAAAAAATAATGCACTTATTTCTTTGAATAGTACATCTTTAATGGTTGCATTTCAGGAGGCTGGGAAGCAAGTAAATGAAGATAGTTGTGAAGAAGGAAGCTTTCCTGTGGTTGCACCCACACGACAGCTAACAGCACCATGATGGTGAACGAAAAGTGCATAAAGCTGATGTGACCCTTCAGTGTGTTTTATGTGTGAACCTCTCTTGTGAGATGAGAAGGTTTGAAGAAAAACCCAACTTGGGATACCTGCACAGAGTGCATCTTTTAGGAGTAAATGATGGCTCTCAATACTTAGGAGTAAATGAAGGGAATTAATACTCCTCACAGTATTAAATTTTCATCTCAAATGTTTGAATACTATAAAAGTTAAAAGGTCAGAATAAAATTTTAATTTCACATTCCTCTTTTTATTGAAGTAAAATTGATGTACAATAACCTATTACTTTTGGGTATATCTCATAGTGTTTCAAAATTTTTATATATTACAATATGATCCCCATAATAGGTCCAGTTACCTACCATCTGTCATCATACAAAGTCATTACAGTATTAGTGACAGTATTCCCTATGCTGTACCTTACATGACTTATTTTATTACTGGAAGTTTGTATCTCTTAATCCTCTTCACCTATTTTGTCTCTTCCCCCAACCCCTTCCTTTTCTGGTAATCAATACATACAGCATTTGTCTCCTTCTGTCTTCTGACTTATTTCATTTAGAAATAATGCTCTCTACGTCCATCCATATTGTTGCAAATGTCAAGATATCATTCCTTTTTATAGTATTCCACTGTAAATGTATACCACAACTTCTTTATCCATTCTTCTGTTGATGACACTTAGGTTGCTTCCATATCTTGCTATTGTAAATAATGCCTTGGGGGCATAAGAGTGGCTCAGTCTGTTAAGTGTCTGACTTCAGCTGAGGTCATGATCTCACAGTTCATGGGCTCAAGCCCTGCCTCAGGCTCTACGCTGACAGCTCAAAGCCTGGAGACTTCTTCAGATCTCTGTCTTCCTCTTTCTCTACCCCTCTCCTACTTGTGCTTTCTTTCTCAAAAATAAACAGAAACTTAAAAAAATAATAATAATGCTGCAATGAACAGAGGGGTTCATATATCTCTTCAAATCGGTGTTTTCAGTTCTTTGGATAAATATCCAGAAGTGGAAATTTTGGATTATATGGTAGCTTTGGTTTAAATTTTTTGAGGAAACTCCATATGGTTTTCCATAGTGGCTGCCCTGGTTTACCTTCCCAGAGACAGTATATGAGGATTCCTATTTCTTCACATCTTCACAAACACTTGTTATTTTTTAATTTTGTTTTCTTTTAGATAATAGTCATTTTAATAGGCGTGAGATGCTATCTTGATTGTTTTGATTTGCATTTCCCTGATGACGAGAGATGTCAAGCATCTCTTCATGTGCTTTTTGGTCATCTGTACGTCTTTGACAAAAATGTTTATTCTGGTCTACTGTCCATTTTGTGATCCAATTGCTTGCTTTTTTGATATTGTTTTGTTTAAATTTTTATATATTCTGGATATTAAGCCCTCATCAGATGTATACTTTTAAAATATCTTCTCCCTGCTCAATAGGTGGCCTTTTTGTTTTGCTGGTTATCATCTTTGCCTGTGCAATAGCTTTTTAGCTTGATATTATCCCATTTGTTCAATTTAGCTTTCATTACCCTTGCCTGAGGAGATTGGTTCAAATATTGCTAGGACTAATGCCAAAAAAGCTTACTGCTTATTCTTTCTTCTAGGAATTTTATGGTTTTAGGTTCTGTATTCAAATGTTTAATCCCTTTTTTCACATTTTTATTTCGATTCCAGTTAGTTAACATGCAGGGCAACATTAGTTTCAGGTGCAGAATTTAGTGATTCATCACTTCCATACAACACCCAGTCCTCATCATAAGTGCCCTCCTTAATTCCCATCACCTATTTAACCTATTCCCCCACTGAGCCTCCTCTGGTAACCATCAGTGTGTTCTCTGTAGTTAAGAGTATCTTTTATAGTTGTCTCTTTTTCCCTCCTACGTTCATCTGTTTTGTTTCTTAAACGCCCCATATGAGTGGAATTATGTGGTATTTGTCTTTCTCTGACTGACTTATTTCACTTAGCATATTACTTTAGAGCTCCATCCATGTCATTGGCAAGATTTCATTATTTTTCATGGCTGAGTATTATTCCATTATATAAATACACACACACCATCACCACCACCTCTTCTTTGTCCATTCATCGGTCAATGGACATTTGAGCTCATTCCCTAATGTAGCTATTAGATAATGCTGCTATAAACATCGGGTGCACATATCCCTTTGAGTCAGTATTTTTGTATCCTTTGGGTAAATACCTAGTAATGCAATTCCTGGATTATTGGGTAGTTCTATTTTTAACCTTTTGAGGAATATTTATATTATTTTCCAGAGTGACTGCACCAGTTTGCATTCCCACCAACAGTGGAAGAGAATTCCCCTTTCTCTGAACCTCACCCACACCTTCTGTTTCATGGTGCTGTTAATTTCAGCCATTCTGGCTGGTGTAATGTGATATCTCATTGTAGTTTTGATTTGTATTTTCCTGATGATGAGTGATTTGAAACACCTTTTCATGTGCCCATAGGCCATCTGTATATCCTCTTTGGTGAAATGACTATTCATGTCTTCAGCTCATTTTTTTAACTGGGTTATTTGTTTTTGGGGTCTTCAGTTTTTATATGTTATTTATATATTTTGGTTACTAATCATAATCAGATATGTTATTTCCAAATATCTCCTTCCATTCCATAGGTTGCCTTTTAGTTTTGTTGTTTTCTTCGCTGTACAGAACCTTTTTATCTTGATGAAGTCCTAATAACTTACTTTTGTTTTGTTTCCCTTGCTTCAGGAGACATATCTAATAAGAAGTTGTTACAGCTGATGTCAAAGAGATTCCTGCCTGTGATCTCCTCTAGGACTTTGATGGCTTCCTGTCTCACATATAGGTCTTTAATCTGCTTTGAATTATTTTTGTATGAGAAATCAAGGCATCAATCCCACTTAAAATTGCAGCAAAAACCACAAACTACCTAGGAATAAAACTAATCAAAAGGTAGAAGATCTGTACTTTTAAAACTGTAAAACCCTGATGAAAGAAATTGAAGATGACACAAAGAAATGGAAAAACATTCCATGCTCATTGACTGGAAGAACCAATATTATTAAAATGTCTACACTACCCAAAGTTATCTACACATTTAATGCAGTCTCCATCAACATATCACCAGCAGAGTGCCTGGGTGACTCAGTCGGTTAAATGTCTGACTTCAGCTCAGGTCATGGTGTCACAGTTTGTGGGTTCAAGCCCCATGTCAGGCTCTGTGCTGACAGTTTAGAGCCTGGAGCCTGCTTTAGATTCTATGTCTCCCTCTCTCTTTTCTCTCTTCCTCTCCCTTCCTCTCTCTCTCAAAGTAAAATTTTAAAATCATATAGATATGACATATATATATATCATATATATATATATATATCACCAGCATTTTTTCACAGAGCTAGAACTAACTCTCCTAAAATTTGTATGGAACCATAAGAGACCTCAAATAACCAAAGCAATCTTGAAAAAGAAAAGCAACACTGGAAGCATCACGATTCCAGTCTTCAAGTTTTATTACAAAGCTGTCATGATCAAGACAGTATGAGACTGGCACAAATACACACACAGAGACATAGATCAATGGAACAGAATGGAAAACCCAGAAATGAACCCACAACTATATGGTCAATTAATCTGTGACAAATCAGGAAAGAACACCCAATGGAAAAAAGTCTTCAACAAGTGGTGTTGAGAAGACTGGACAGCGACATTCAAAAGAATGAAACTGGACTACTATCTTTCACCATATACTATACATATGTGTGTATATGTACGTACACACACACACACACACACACACACACACACACACACACACATAGGGTGTGAGATAGTGGCCCAGTTTCATTCTTTTGCAGGTCACCATCCTGTCCAGTCTTCCCAACATCATTTACTGAAGAAACTGTCTTTTCCCCATTGTATATATTCTTGCCTCCTTTGTTTTAGATTAATTGACTATATCTGTGTGGGTTTATTTCTGGGCTCTCCGTTCTATTCACAGATCTATGTCTTTTTATGCTAACTTCACTTTCATAAAAGAAGGAAAAAGACAAATTTCTCAGTTTTCAATAAAGATGTTTAAGCATTCCTCTAGATCTCTTTACTTCAATAACTAGTATGGCATTTTTTATCACTGTTTAAAAAGCTCAATACATAAAATGAAAATATTATCCCAACAGAAAACATGTTTGCAGTTTTTGGTGTTTGTTCTGCTTTGTTTTTAATCCTGAAATCCCTGGGGTTACATAGCCAACCCTATGGTTTCATTTTCTGCGGCTATAATGACAGAGTAAAAAACTACAATCCACTCTTAACAGCGAATTTTAAAAATGCATCAAAGCTCCAAAGGGAAAAGTACACCGAGAATTATAAGTTCTATTAGGCGGGGTCCCACTTGTAGGGCAACGTTTATGTGCGTGCTTACATCGTATTATTCCTCATGAGACACCATGGATTGCTTTAGAGTCAGCAGTGGTTCACCCACTAAAACTAGGACCAGGGAAACATTAACGTTACTGTTTAGAGTCGTCTTTCGAGATTTTTTAATTTGACCTTCAAAAGTAGCATGCATTTTCACCACTCTGAGACCTAAAATAGAAAAACACATACAGTGTTATAAATATTTAATAAATTTCATAAGACTAAAATTTTATAAATTTGCCTGTTGGAAATATACCAGATGATTTTAAATTTAGATGAATATTAAACAGTTTGTATGTTGACTGTTTGTTTGGGGTTTTATGTATTTTGGTCCACCTCCCTCTCCCTCTCTGTCTCTCTCTGCCTCCCCCAGTGTTCCCTTGAACTAAGTGCTCCAAATTAGTGAGGATAAGTCGTCCACATGGGATGTAAGGCATGGCATTTAAGGTAGGCTGTCTTTCTAGGTCCCTCGTCCGCTGCCAGCATGATGAAAAGTTAATAGGCCAAATACACTTGCTATTTACAGGTGTATGAGCCTTAATAGTGAATTCTTTTCACAGTTGTCACTTTTTTGCCCCAAGATACGCCCATTGTCACAAGCAACCTGTTTGTTAAGGAAGTTTAACCTCTTCAGAGTTTGAAATTTCACTCAGTAGAGAGCAAGATTTATAAATGAGAAGATTTAACAAACGACGCTGGTGGAGATATTTCCATAAGGCAGAGACAGAAACAACCACCACTACAAGATAGGATGTACGACTGACGTACGAGAACGGTGGAGCAGACTAGTGGGCTGACTGGTCTGTCGCCACTCATGTGATTCTCTCACAGATTAGACCCTAGTTGGTGTATACCAGTGTCATCAAACTTGTCTAATCGTGACGATCACCTGCATGGCTTGTGGTTTAGGAATACAGATTCTTGGGGCTCTCTGGAGACTCAAATTCAGTAGGTATGAAGAATTCAGGAAATTCAATTATTAACCAGTACCCCCAGGTGATTTATTGGTTGAGCAAGTGTGAGTAGTACTGATTAGTCAATGTATGCCATCGGCAACCCTCTTCTTTGTACCTGTAGCTTATTTTCAGTAGATCCTGAAAGTAAGGTTTCTGAAAGGCTTTGGAAAGAATTCTCCCTGCTGAAGCCCTATCACTGATATGCTCCATATATACTTGTATGTACATGGTCCCTGTTCTAATGCAGTGTGCATACTGCAAACGCTGAGAGCTATTGCTATAACCTAATAACCCTCTGCTGTCCACGTTCTCACATGTTTATTCCTTCCTTTCACAGAAAATAGTACTTTGGTGCGTTTTATTTGTTTAGGGTTGTGCTCTCTGTTTAACTATTCACTATGTAGTCAGACAAGTAACTGGTTCTTGGGAGAAAAACACACACACAGTATTTTTTAAGTGTTTGTTTTGTTTTGCTTTAATGTTTATTCATTTTTTTTGTTTTGAGAGGAGACATAGTGTGGGTGGGGAGGGGCAGAGAGAGGAAGACACAATCTGAAGCAGGCTGTAGGCTCTGAGCTGTTAGAAGAGAGCTTAACGGAGGGCTTGAACACACGAACCGTGAGATCATGATCTGAGTCGAAGTCGGATGCTTAACAGACTGAGCTACCCAGACACCACTAAGGATTTTTTTTTTTTTTGAGAGAGAGTACGAGGGGGGCAGGGAGAGAGAGAGAGGGAGAGAGAAAATCCCATGCAGGCTCCATGCTGTCAGTGCAGAATATGACCCAGGGCTTGCACTCACAAATCGTGAGATCATGACCTGAACTGAACTGAAAAGAGTTGGTCGCAAAACCGACTGAGCCACCCAGGTGCCCCACACACAGTATTTTACCAGGGTAGCTCTTCTCTAAGTGATAATGCAGGGGCTCAGTGTTCTTCCATTGTGTCTTCTCCAATTCAGCCTATGGTTTCCAGCTGCATGAAGAGGGAACAGAGAAGGAGATACGGATCTCCAAGGCTAATTTAGGACAACAATTTGCTTCGATGAGGCTGGAGAGATGCTTTTACTATTTCTATGTCTACAGCATGAGGAATGGGACACACCTTGGATGCTGCCAGGCTGTTCCACTGAATTCTTCATGTTCAGTAATATAACTTCTCTCTTCCAGGCTTACCATATAGACTGATTTGTACCAAATTTAAAATTCCTAATACACTTCCTAATGTTTTTCTTTTTTATCTTAAACTAAATAAAATGGTAGATACTTCAATCACATTAAGAGCCCAGAAGGGGAATTAGTTTAACACCAGGTATCTGTTTGCTTCTTCCTTTTTGAATAACAAAGCTTTTGAAGATGCATATTTTTATTTTCCTTCTGTGTTCAAAGGTCTAACTTAGTGTAGTTGTTTATACAAATACCAGTGAGTTTTAATCCTCTGGGAACAAAGGGAGATTATTTATTCCTTTCACACAGAGACAAAAAGGACCCAATCCTCTCAGCACATACAAGCATCTCTGTGGGTAAACTAAGTGTCCTCAGAAAGAAGGCTGTCTACACCCAACAGTAATAACAATCTCTTTTCTCTGTAGACCTTTAGAAATATAATATGGTTTTTATTTCCCTTTATCACACTTTAGTTCCAGTCATTTATCCATATCAAAACATTCAAGGCAATTATTTAATTCTTCGATTCTTCATTCAGATGAAGTATATCACACATCATTATGAAAATACTGAAAAAGCTGTAGGTCTTTTCTACAAAAGCAAACCCAAGACGCATATAACAATACTTACATATAATTTTGACAAGTTCAAGTTTCTTTGGTGGCATCCATAGACCACAGATATCTTACATAGAAACTCAATATAACTTTTGATTTAGATTGGAAAACTAAACAATGATAACCATTTTATAATTTTGTAGAATTCATGAAAACAAAAGGCTAAATTTGCAGAAATAACAGGTGACTGATACCTTGAAGCGGTGCTAACATACAACTATTGTTTGCAATTAGTTTCATTCTCTATTCCCACAAATAACTGGGAATGTTCCTCCCACATACAGTACTTGAAAACAAATAAATCATTGCTCCTTGGCTTTCAGGAATATGACCCGGTTTATATCAAAATTTCTCTTCTGTAGCTGTCTGCCTTTCCAAATCGTGTGCTTATTTCTACAAATCTTTTAACAGAAAAGAGAAGTTACAAGTTTTTTGTTTTGTTACATGTTCCCTGACTTGAACAATTTCAACAACCATTTCTTCAGTCAGCTTTAACTTTAATCGGTTTTGACATTTTGACTGCCCTGTTCCTGGAGAGGTTGATTACTTCATACTCTTTGACCCAGAAGTGATATCTTGCTATGTTTTTATACATCAGTATCCCAGATTTTCTAATACTTTCCTGGTGCTATCTTTATTATTTTCAGCATTTCCGTAAGTAACTAGATTGGAAAACATTAGCATTTTTCAGGCCGCATTAATGAAGCATACATTACAATGATTTCTATATTCAGCAAAAATTGGCAATAGAATATGTGTATAAATTTGGATAGGCATCTTAGTGCAGTGAAATCTAGATTAGCATGTGAAAGTAATGCATATAGATATGTGTGTATATAAATTTGTATTTGTTTCCTATTGCTATGATAAATTATCACAAACTTTTAGACTTAAAATAATACTGATTTGTTAGTTTCCAGTTCTGTGGGTCTAACACAAGTCTTGCATAAGGCTAAAATCAAGGTATAGGTAGGGTTGTGCTCCTTTTTGGGGTCCTTAGTGGAAGAATACTGTTCCTTGCCTTTTCCAACCTCTGGAAGCTGCTGGTATTCTCTTTCTTCCATCTTTAAAGCAAGCAGAATTATACATCCCTGACCCTTCAGTATTATATCTTCTTATGACCACAGTTGGGAAAGGTTCCCCAGTCTCAAAGACCCATGAAATTAGATTGGGCCCACTTGGATAATCCTGGAAAATCTCCCCATCTCAACATTCTTAACATTAGTCATGCTTCCTAAAGTTTTTGTCATATAGGTAACTTACTGGTGTTATGCATTAGGATATGGACATTTTGACGTTCATTAATCTACATTGGTCATATACATGATGTTTGTATTACATTTTTATTTTGATGTATATCATACAGACAAAAGTGTGTGTGTTTAATATATGTGTGTGTGTGTGTGTATATGTCTTATATGATAATAATCAAATGAAATCACATATAACTATTACCTAGGCTAAAAACTAATGTGGTCAAAAAAATACCATTAACACAAATATTATTACTAAAAAAAAAAAAAAGACTATTATTGGTAGCTTAGAACTGTTCCTCTTCTGGTTTGCTCCCCCTCCCCCCTCCCCCCATATACATAGCCTTTTTCCTTCTTCCCTACCTCTTTTCCTAAAGAACATTGATATTGCATTATGTGTTAACTGCTCTGATAGACATTAATTGTACTCATTAATTCTTTCTGTACCTTTCCTACCTGGGCATATAGGAGACAAAATTTTCCAGGCCCTCCCTACTCAACAGGTAGGCAAGGCTGAAAAATGAAATATGACTAGAAATGAAACTTCTTACTACTCTGTGATCCAAAGTAAATTTCTATTTAGTCCTCAATTCTCTTTGGCCTTTTGCTAGGAAACAGTGGTAGAGCACAAGATTAAAGCAGCATGGATTTGTGTGTTACTACACAGAGGATGCCATCACTTGCACTGAACATTGCACGAGCAAAAATGAAGCTTACGTTCTGTAAATATATGGAGATTTTTTTTTTTGGCAAGTGAAACAGACTTACCTATCTAAGTTATATAATTGTTATTTAATTTTTTCTACCTTTCTCCCAATTCTTTAATAATTCCTAAATGATAGGTTAGTTTCCTTATTTTTCAAATTAATACATGAGATAAAATTATACATGTTTTTGTATACATTCAACTTTTTTATATTTTTCTATGTAAAAGTATGCAGTTTTTCATTTCTTTTCACTTACAATATGTTATTATATTGATATACTATGTTTTAAACTTTGCATTTTACAGTTAACGGACATTTGAATTATACATTTCTGCTATGAATGACATTGTTTATGTGTTCTTATAAAAATCTCCTGGTGCATATGTCATATCATTTCTCTAGTATATAAATAAAAAAGAAATGGTTCAATTGTAGGATAAACACATGTATAACATCTTAGAAATATATTTTTTTAACTTTACCAATTTGTAGTTCCACCACTTTCGGAGAGAGTTGTCATTCCTTTACCCTGCTGAAAATATTTCATAATGAGAAAACTTTGAACTGTTCCTAATTAGATAGATCTATCTCATTTTATGGCCATTCTAACTTACATTTCTCTATTAGTAATGAGGGTGAGCATCCTTTCAAATGTTGTGGCTTATTGGGAGTAAATCTATTAATTCCAAGATTTTGTCCATTTTCCAATAACTTGTTTCTTATTGATTTGAGTTCTTTATATGTTCTAAATACAAATCCTTTATCAAGTACATATGTTACAAATAATTTATTCCAAATATGACATATATTTTCATTATCATCAAAGTGCCTGTTCACTTACAGAATCTCTTAATTTTAATGTAATTAAATGTATTCATCTTTTCCCACATACTTCCCAGTTTGTGTCTTGCTACAAAAATCCTTGCCTATCCACACAAAGTCATAAGGATATTCTTCCATATTTTCTGTAAGTGTTATAGTCACCTCTTTAATCCAACTGTAATGCATTTTGTGTGCATTACATCACAGATGTTGTGTGATGTGGAGATCCAATTTCATTTTTCTCCTTCTCTGTAACCAAAGCCCCTAGCATGATTTCCTGAATAGTTTCTATACATGAATAGGTATCTTTGTGTTTTCTGTAATCCATTGATATTTACTCCTATACTATACAACATCAATTTGACTTCCCAATTTCCCTTTTCAGAAATGTCCTCCTTTGGCTAATTGTGGCTTTTAGTTCTCACATACGAATTTTTGAACTATCACATTGAATTCCATGTCAAACCCTATATCTAATATCCAGGTCTAGCTTTCAAAAATTACTCATGGGTCATATGGTGAACACTTCCACTGTTAAGAAAACAGCCACATGGCAATAGCTAACTAGACAGAAGACTGTTTTATCTAGAAAAAGAGAGGACGTGATTTATATAAACAGCTAGCCAATTTATGTCACTTTAATTTCTTCTGGATACCAAATCTTTATTTTCTTCCTACAGATACAATAACATGTTCACGGATTCCTCAAGACAATTTACATTCCCATAAAATCATTGCATTCCGCACAATCATAGGCTCTCCATCTGATGTATAGTTTTCTCTATTATATCTGAGCTTGCTCCCTTACCCTAGCTACCCATGAACTAAAAAGACAGTTAATATGTCTTGACCAATTATTAGTGGTAAGGTGGTAAGATAGTTCAGGAAAACTATAATAAATACTCTTATTCATAAAATGCAAGTATTGAGGCACACAGCAATCAGTGGCTACAGTGGTTATGAAATCAGGCCGGACAGGCTTTATGATATTCTTCTGCTGTGTCACTTCAAGATACCAATTTCTCTAGCCAGCATCTTGAATGAACCAACCTCACAATCTAGAAAGATTTAAATGGCAAGGGATATTAGTTCTTGTTTACATAAAGTTCAAACCACATTGCTATTTGATGGGTGATTCCTCTCCACATAGACTCCTTCCATCTTACGGTTTCACCACTCTTATCATATGACTTCTAGATTTGCTGTGTTATCTCAAACCTACAAGAATATCAAGAGTGATATTCGCTGAAGACAGTGGGATAATTTTATGGGGCTGGGCCTGGGCCTGGGCCCTGTAAGGGGACCACATCCTTCCTGCTTACTTTCTGGTGAACCTGAACTTGGTCATATGGCAGATTTGATTGCTTGAGAAGCAGAGGAATTTAGTCAAACTGTTGCCCAAGAAAAAAAGGAACTTAGTTTCACAAACATCTGCTTATATTTGCCCATATTTGCTTATATCTGTTCATATCATATAATTTTTCTGGGAGAACAAATCTTGGATTCATGAAAGTAAAAACATAAAGACAGAATCATATAAATAAAGAATGACATTAATAATTACACTATATATTTTATTTAGTTGGTGATCCTTATATACCAGTAGTTATAATAGGATATTTAAATGCATAGGGGAGCCTGGGTGGCTCTGATTTGGGCTCAGGTCATGACCTCACAGTTTGTGAGTTTGAGCACCACATCTGTCTGTGCTGACAGCTCGGAGCCTGGAGCCTGCTTTGAATTCAGTGTCTCCCTCTCTCTCTGACCCTCCCCCTCTCACACTCTGTCTTTCTCTCTGTCTCAAAAATAAATAAACATTAAAAAACTTAAGAAAGATATTTAAATTCATAACAGTGGATTCTCATGACATCTGAAATAAGTACCTTTGATATTTACATTTACCAATAAGGACACTAGAGTCAAGTGAAAGTTTCTTGCCCAAAGTGATATGGCCCAAAATGTAATACTTTGTACTGTGATCTTTGTTGATCATATTCTGTAACTCTCCCCCTGATAAAAATTGCACATTATATCCAACAGTCAAGTACACATGAATCCTTCTCCTGAGTAGTAAGGAAAGAGTTGAATGGGATAAAGGACAATATGCTATATAGTAGGGGTTGAGGAAGACAGATAGAGACTAAGAAGTGTAGATTTAGCAAGAAATAACTTTTAAGCTACCAGCAAATATAAACTAAATTATTACAATGTGTATAGTACATCTCCAATAAACATATATTGAGATATAATGTGCTTATTTCCTTTTTTATTTTGGTAAAAAATTCATAACTGAAATTTATCACCTTAACTACCCGAAGTGTATAGTTCAGTATACTCACATTGTTGTAAAACAAATACCTAAACCTTTTTCACCTTGCAAATCTAAAACTCTATACTCTAAACTCAACAAATTTCCTCTCTCCACTGCCTCTCAGACCCTGGTAACAATCAATCTACTTAAATGTGTTTTGAAGACTTGCAATTTTGGAGTTTAAGAAAAATGAAAAGGGAATGATCTCCCTTTACATATGGAAGTCAACTCTGTCAATATATTCTCCATCTATATTCAGAGATGCCCCAATGTATCACTGCATAAAGAAAATGCCACTGCCCACTAAAGGTGAGGAAAAAGTATAATATAAAGATGGATAATACAAGCACTTGAAAGATGAATACTCTCTTGTATGGACAGAACTGCAATACCTGACTTCCCAGAATCATGTACGGATAGAGGGGCAATATATTTTTGACTAAGGTTCTGGCAATGTGCCAAAGCGGTGAATGAATATGCAGGAATTCTTTGTAAAGGCAATGTCACTTAATGGTGTAGAATATGGATTTTAGAGTTAGTGAGACCTGAGTTCTAATTCAGTATCTACCATATAGCAACCATTCATCTTTGAAGTTACTACCCCTCTGATCCTCAGTTTCCTTATTTAAAATATGTAGTGTATAAAAATACCTATGTCATAGAATTATTATTAGGATATCCCCACAATCAGTCTCAGTGAAGTTGTTTATTGCTTCCAATATCCAATTAGCTGGAGATGCTAGTTACTAGAGGCAAGAGTGGAAGTGGACCTAAAGGTATGGAACAGATACACAGTTGAGTAAGGAAGAAAGAAAAACGTCAAGTAGCATGAAAGTTGCAAGTCACCATAAGCCTGATTAAATAAGATCTGTTCTCCTGATGTTCTCACATAATTATCATTGTGGGACTTGGAAATAACCTGTTCTCCCTACAGAATGCTTCCAGAGAACACTATCTCATCTATATGCAATCCTGTCTTATGAGTGGATACTGAAATACAACAACACTTTAAATGAACAGTATAAATCACAGAAACCATAAGATTTTCTAGAACAAATTATAGACAATTTTGTATAGATAATTTAATTTACCTGTTACTTGTTAACTTGTTTCCAATGTTAACTGTTTTTGTATTAAAGTACAAAATTTTTAACATTTCATTAAAATGCTATATGATATATTTAAAGCCCTTTGGCAAAAATGTTAAAATGATTGTTTCTTTCGAGTCTTTGTTTCATTCACGTTATTCTGTCAAATTATATTTTTTTATTTTTTTAAAGTTTAATTATTTTGAGGGATAGAGAGCGAGCAAGCATGTGAGTGTACAAGTGAAGAATTGGCAGTAAGAGGGAGAGAGAAAATCCTGAGCAGGCTCCACACTGTCAGAGGGGAGCCTGATGTGGGGCTCAAACCCACAAAACATGAGATCATGACCTGAGCTGAAATCAAGATTCAGATGCTTGACCGACTGAGCCACCCAGGCAACCCTAAGTGAATCTGTCAAATTATTGACTACAGTCCTCAAAAATACAGGGAATTACAGGCTTGCTTTTAAATATGCTTATCTGTTGCTTAACTATAGAATAAGAAGGGAGTAGAGGTAAGTGTGTATTCAGGAGGAACCTTTTGAATAATGTACACTATGTAAATATATAAATTTAAAATTGTATATATCAATGTGTTAAATATATATGGAATTTTATAATATGTAATACATTACATATATGTGTTATATAACATGCATATGAAATGATATCTATGTTAAACATAATATATAATTGTAGAATATATGATTGAATAGCTAGGTAATTATATAAATATGCCTATAGAAATAAATATGTATCACTTCTTTGGCTCAAGAGTTACTGAATATATAAATAACACAAATTCGAAGATTTTCTTTGCTGTTTAAGACTATTCTACTGTTAAGCAGCTTTGAGGATACTTTTTCTCTTTCCCAAGCCCTCTTTCTCTTCCCTTGGTATCTGAAAACTGATTGAACCTATGGCAGAATAGTGCTTACTATACTGATATGATTCTTTTTCTTATTGGATTATGGAAAAGGCAGAAGTATCTGTGAGGATTTTGTGATAAAATGACTTAGAAGATTTTCTTCTACAGGGAGATTATACATTTCAGTTTCTTAATAGTGCTTAGGTTCACAGTTACTGACGCTTTAGTTATCTAGGCATGACTTACAGCAAGAATCCCTACCAGATTGAATTTCTGCTGAATAGGGCATTCAAGAATTATTTGAGAAATTTGCTAGCTGTCAAAGATGAAAGCAGAATTAAACCAAATATTCTAACATATTGTTAGGGGAAAGAAGTCATTACTGACACTTTAAATATACACTTTGTTTTAAATCAGTTGCTCAGGTTTGACAGCTCAATGGGAACACTAAATATCTCTGCCTAAAATGTGCACACTAACCTTTCAGCATACGCTCTCATTCATTTTTTCACTGTTTGTGTGTGTTTTCATTATTAAGAAGAGAGCTGTTGCACCAGTTTCTTCTCCATAACAATAATGTAACATGTGATGAGATTTGAAATACAGAATGAGTAGCACATTAATAAAGAATGACCCCAGAAAACTAGTTATAGCTCAAAACAACATTTCTTTGCAGAAGGTCTACCTTAACAACACTGAGAGGATGCATACTTTTCTTCTAAAGTGAATTGCAAACCTCATACCAGACCTCATCTTTAAAGGACTCTAGAGTTATAAAAAAGAAAAGAATCACATCATTTCCTATGATAATGAAATTCTGAGCAATGATCCCTGAGAAGAGTGCTCTCAGAAATTTGGCTGCTGCACGATGCTTTGTCTGGATGATATGACAAATTTCCAGATAGCAAGTGGTCAGAGACCAAGGAGAAGAATGTATAGCAATAACTTCTCAGAAACATGGCCGGAATTGGCATAAAAATGCCTGTTGTTGTAACTCACAACTCTCTGTGGTCTATGACTTCACTGTACTCTTTGAACTCTAGCTAATGGACTGAAAAACCACCGCTGTACTTCCTGAGTCTTAGGACTTGAGGGGAAAGCATGCACCCAAACGTGAACCGCCAGGGCATAGACTTGCTTTAACTGGACCATCAGTAGCTTCTGCCTTGAGTCCCATTCTTGCCTTAGTCAGATACGGACTTCCCAGGAGTTATTCTTCATTATATTTAAATATAAGAAGAACTGATTCTTTAATGATCTTGGGGTTACCCTTTGATGGGTCAGGGCCCATCCCATGAGGCATGGCTCTTCTGTGGGGTCAGGTTTGCTTGCTTTGCCTAACAGCACCCTCAGCTTAACAGTCTCTGGGTTTCCGTTTCTATTTATCTATTATTCAAGACTTCTGCATATTGAAAACTACCTTTCAGTGCAAGAAAAGTCATAGAAAAGGCACATTTTATAGGGCTTTAAATATAGGAGGCCAGTAAGGAAGGAATGAATGGAGAGGTAATATCTAATGTGAAATGACAAAATTAAAAAGGAAACAATGAAGAAGATGACATTATAACAAAGGTCTTGGGGATGATCACTAGCTGACACTTGGGTAGACAGATCCAGAGATCGATGTGGAGATTAACAGTGATAAGGAGATTAAAGGTGAAGCAATTTGGAGCAAAGTGGGGAAACGGGTAAACTCTAGTGATTTAAGGGAGCCATTCCTATTATTGCACTGTGTTCGACATTTCTACAGAAGCTGAACCTGGGCACATCTGTCAGAACATGGGCTAGAAGAAGGGCTTATGAAGGATTTATGGTATATTTATGTTTTTGTAATTTGGGAAAGACAGACTCTGAGCAAAAGACAATATTTTCAGGTTAACCTTAGTATATTTGTCCATGCTTAAAATGAAAATTTGATCATGACAAAGTGGTGGGTTATTGTGGATATTGCTGTTTTTCTGATCTGTTTTCTCTTAGTACCTGAGCTAGGAGTTATTCTCTGCGTGATTCCTGAAATTTCTATTTGAAGGGAAGTTGTAAGAACTGAAAAAAATATTCTACCTCCTCAGTGCAGAGGAATTTGGGAGCGGAGGAGCTATGCCAGATAGATGCTTCCTGCAGAGGCAAGACCTGAGGGACGCGGGAATCTCAGCTACCAATACAACTCATTCTCCCTGCTTCCTCACTTTTAATTCATAAAATGTGTCATCTCAGCCTTTATGACCCTCTCTTACTTTAGAATGCGCAGGGAGTAAACGCTGGAAGTCCATGAACTTGCCAGGGTCAGAGTCCGATTGCCAGTTGAACACTTTTACAGAGAACCGATGCTGCAGGGTTTTTTTTTTTTTTTTTCAGTCAATCAAAATAAAAACATGTAAACACTGTCAGGAACACAACTTACATATAAGCTACATAAGCACATCAGTTTATCTGATTTCTGCTTCACTAAGCACAATCATCTCATCTGACCCTCACAGCAGAAATTATTACCTTCCTTTTACACACACAACTATGCAACTTTTGACAAATCACTTACCATTTCAGTTCCAGGTTCCTCTTCCATAAAATAATGAGACTGAGTGGCTATTGTTTTAGTATTATTTCTATAGATTCCATTCTTATGATTTATTTAGCTTCTAGAATTCTCAAGCTATAAGAACCAAAATGACTAGCTCTATAAGGGAAACATCTTACTTTCCAATTCTACACAACTATTCTTCTGTCACACACAGGAAACACAACAGAAATACCCCTAGCTTGGGGTCTTACAGATGTGACAATACACTCCTTCACTCCATCCAGGGACTGAGATTTTTAAGTTGCTCTACCTTTTAGATAATTGTTAATAAAACAAATCATTGATTTGTGTGTGTGTGTGTGTGTGTGTGTGTGTGTGTGTGTGTGTGAGAGTGGGTTTATATCTCCTTCTTTATGTGCAATATCTTCTGAGGAGTCTTAAGGAGTTGAAATAATAAATTGCAAAGTTCTCAAGCAAAGTTACACAGTCATTGTCCACCAAGTTTGAACACACTCTTCATTTGTCTTGCTTACTGCTCTATTTGTAAGTAGACCTGACATGTAAAAATAGCTCCAGCAGTAAACCTTTGGTCTCAAAGTGGCTACCATTCCCCATGAGTGCTTTTATAACCATAGCTTACTTTGTAGTAAAGTTGTAATGACAGCTGTCATCAAAAGGCTTTCATGAAGCATTTGCTGACCTTTAGATGCCGCATGTAACAAGTGCTGTTGTAAAGTCTTCAGGGTCTTGATTTGGAGGCTCTGACTTCAACATAGTTTTCACAGGGTTAACCCTGAATGTGCTGAACAAAATCTGATAATTCAAGCCTTTTATTTCCCTTGCGGTTCTCTCACTCCTTGTGTATTCACTGAGTTGCTCTCATGTGCCAGAAAATATATCATGTCCTAGATATATGATGATGAACAAAATAGTCATGCCCATACCCACTTGGAAATTACTACCTAGCAGGGCTGCTAGACCGTAAATAAACATACAAGTATACATCACATTTTCATGAATCTTGAATAGCTGGGAGATTCCTTTCCAGTTCCCATATTGTTATATTAGTGTGCTTTTATCCATGTGTTTCAAAAATGTATAGTTTCTCAAGTACTTAACACTGACCGACAACCAATGTCTATTGAAGGTGGGACAAATACTGACATTTTAAAGGCAGTGGAGGAGGGCTCTTGAGACAATGGTTACCAATATCTTGAGTTGGGTGAGAAGGAATATATTCACTGAGGTCTGTCAGCTCTATAATACTTTATTTTATTTTTTTAAGTTTTTATTTATTTATTTTGAGAGAGCATGAGCATGGCAGGGGCAGAGAAAGACGGAGAGAACGCCAAGCAGGCTCCACGCTGTGAGCACAGAGCCTCACAAAGGCCTTAATCTCATAAACCAGGATCATGAACTGAGCTGAAGTCAGATGCCCAGCGCTCAACATACTGACTGCCCAGGTGCCCCTGTTATCACATTTTATTTTATTTTATTTTATTATTTTATTTTATTTTATTTTTTTTACAAATAGTTTATTGTCAAATTAGTTTCCCTGTTATCACATTGTAATAATCAACTTTGAGGGCACCTGGGTGGCTCATTCAGTTTAGCCTCCAACTCTTGGTTTTGGCTCAGGTCATGATCTCCCAGTCCCTGAGTTTAAGCCCTTGCGTTAACGGTACAGAGCCTGCTTGGAACTCTCTCTCTCTCTCTCTCTCTCCTTTTTGCCTGAATAGTAAGCAACAGCTTGGAACTCTCTCTCTGTCTCTCTCTGCCCCTCCCCCACTGATGCCCACTAGCTCGCACATGCTCTCTCTCTCTCTCTCTCTATCAAAATAAATAAACTTAAAAAAAAAACAAAATTTTTGGTATCACTAATCTTTAAAAAAATTTAAACGTGATAATCTTCATGTCCATAATATATTACAAGTATGTTAGGGGTATTTCAAAGTGCATGCTTATGTTTTACCCCTACTCAGTGGAAGGGTGATCATGTAGTGTCAATGTTTAATAATTAATTAATACAACGTTTCTTAAATTGAGATTGAATTATGCACCACTTGAAGTTGCTAGAAATGGACTATGCTAATTTTAAAATTTATTTTCATGCCTCTCCTTCTAATTTCATAGGTATAAAGTAACACATCAAGGATAATCATTGAGAAGGGGATGATTGTTTTCATTCTTTACAAGGTGCTTTGTTCCTCCTTAAGAACAGGTTTTACCCAGCCACGTGAGAAGATTTTCACCATAAAGAAAATAATTGCAGGGGAAGCAAGTGAGTCAGACAAACCTTAGAAAGCTCCATCCAAATTATGCCAAAAAATATAAATGAGGGTAAGTGTTAGGTTAACTATCTTATATACGGTTCGCTTGGCCAGATTTTAAAATAGGCCTCAAAAAACATCCTGACACCTGGGAGTTCTATCACCATGTTTTTAACCTACAGTAAACTTTATATGGCTCTTTGTTCCTGATTTTTCTAATTCCCTTCACCCCAGTGGCTCAGCAGAGAGTCTCCAGCTCTATTTCAGACTTAATCAGTTCGGCAACTTCCCAGGCCTCATGTGAACAAATATGAAAGATTGGAAAAGTGAAGCTGCTCTATACAATGGGGGCTCATTAACATTGTTTTAACAAGCCTTAGTTTATGCGAGCGGTTGTCTAACATGCAGCTCTAATTTGAATCCACACTTCTCAGCATGGTAATGAGGGCTCTGCTGAATGCCAGTGTTTGTGCATATACATGAGTGCTCTGCATTTAATTCAATCAAGAAAATAAAAACTTTCAGACTCAAGCTTCATTTGACTTTGGATGAATCGTCTGACAACACTGAAAAGTTCCCTATGAACCCATATGCCTCAAAGAAAGATTAGAGGACATGATGAAATAGTGTATGGCTGGCATTTACTTTAAAAGGAAAAATAGTTAAATTTCTTCTTCAGGGGGAAAGTCATGTTTTCTGTTCCATTATGGCACGAATAATGTACGTGCACTCATGTGGTTTAAGAGCACAGAGCTGGATGTGAATCTCAGTTTCACTACATAGAGCCATGTGGCCTTAACAAGTTACTCATGAATTTTGGCAGTGGTGAAATATAGCATCCTACAATATGATATCCAGGATCAGAAAACAAGATGTATATTTGAATGATTAAAATAAGTAATAGTTCATTCTATTCACCATCAGTGAATCACTGAAATCAAACCTACATGATACTATAGAACTAATATTGTACACAATATTTTAAAATACATATTGCACAAACTATAAATCATGGAAATATTTTAATTAAAGCAGCCATGCAGGAAAAAATAGGTTTCTGGATTTTTTTTCTTTTTCTTGCTAAAATACAAAATAGGAGCATGTAGGCAGCTCAGTCGGTTAAGCATCTAACTTGATTTCAGCTCAGGTCAATGATTGCGGGGTCATGGGATCTAAGCTGTCTGTGCTGACAGCTCGGAGCTTGCTTGTGATTCTCTCTCTCTCTCTCTCTCTCTCTCCCTGCCCTGCTTGGACTAATTCTCTCTCCTTCTCTCCCAAATACAAAGAACTTTAAAAAAGTAAATAATTGAAATACAAAATAAAACATTCATCAGTTTGAAAATTAGTTGTGAAGCAAGAGATTTTTAAGGAAATGCACATCTTTTAGAATATATTTTAATATATATTTTTATATAATACATTTTATAATTAAGAAATGAACACAAAGTAGATATTTTAGAATATATATATATATATATATTTATTCTGAAGTTTTGGTTTTTAGAATATATATATGTAAAGTTTTCAATATTTATACTGAAATATCACCTTTGCCTTCTATCCCTCAATAATGTATAATATATTGTCAAACTATTCAAATGCTTCTCTTTGCTTATTTGCTGGTGAACTTAATTATACCCAACAAATTTCATACCCAAATTATAGTTTTATTTCACACCCAAAGCCAGATTGAAACAATTAATACATAAAAGATATATTCACTTAATTTTACACAGTTCTTTCTTCTGCATAATACTTTGCAATGACTCTCCATTTTATTCTGAATGAAGAGCTCCTGGGTGGCTCAGTCAGTAAGGGATCTGACTCTTGATTTCAACTCAGGTCATGATCTCATGGTTGTGGGTTTGAGTCCCACATTGGGCTCTGTGCGAACAGTGCTGAGCCTACTTGGGATTCTCTTCTCTCTCTCTCTCTCTCTCTCATTCGCTCTCTTTTAAAAAAATAATAAGCTTTAAAAAAGGAATCAAATATTAAGTTCTTATAATGACCCATGAGGCTCCTACTAATTATTCTCTAGCTACCTGCCCTGCAACACAAAGTCTTATGGATTATTCTCTGGTTACTCCCTTCTCCAACTACTTCTCTCAACTCATTCTTTATTTATTTTCTTCTTACTCACTTGCTCCATTCAAACTGTCCCTGGCTGGAAAGTACTTCCACCAAATAATCGTAATGGCTAATTCCCTTTCTCCTTCAAGTCTTTGGTCACAAGTCATTTTCCTGAAGAAGCCTATTTTGCAATACCATACTTGAATTAAAACTCCTCACTGCTTGTCTGGATCCTGGTCCCCCTTACCTAGTTTTTAAATTCTTCTTTTTTATTTATAGTAATAATTACTATTTGATGTAATTTATTTAGTTATATATTTAATGACTAGATGCACTTCATATCCCTAGCTAGAATATAATATTAAATATATTAAATAATATACTTAATTTTCCTTATTTTTGTTGTTAAGCTTATTGTTGTTAAGCTTATTGGTTTTGCTTATTAAGCTAAATACAAACTCAATTTTTCATCTTCCTCCAACCTCANTACAGTTTCTGAGTTCAGCCAGATGTGTGGACAGCTTGGAGCCTGGAGCCTGCTTCGGATTCTGTGTGTCCCTCTCTCTCTGTTCCCCCCACCACTCATCCTCTGTCTCTCTCTCAAAATAAATAAACATTTTAAAAATTAAAAGTATATCTAACAATTTTTTAATGTTTATTTGAAAGAGAGAGAGAGAGAGAGAGAGAGAGCGCGCGCATGAGTGGGAGAGGAGCAGGGAAACAGGGAGACACAGAATCCGAAGCAGGCTCCAGGCTCCAAGCTGTCCTAGAGCCCATCATGGGTTTAAACTCACAAACCATGAGATCGTGACCCAAGCTGAAGTCAGATGCTTAATCTACTCAGCCATTCAAGTGCTCTTAATTTTTTAATTATTCATGGTGGTGATATGTTTTTCAAAATGGGTTCTGAAGTAGGACACAGATAATATGCTTTCTAAATTCATGCATATCTTTAATATATCCCTACCTTGGCTGGTTAGAGCATTTATGAATTATAGTCCTATTCTTTCTTTAGCCTGTTTTCTTTTATCAAGACTGGCAAAGGAGTAATTCAATGCCAGTCTGACTTTTTTTTTTTTTTTTTTTGTATGAAACTTATACTTTCTGCCTGGAAGCTTTACAAGACTAATATGAATTTTAGTGCTTTTGATATCTGAAATGTTATCAATATGCATAGGAACATTTATTTTCTTATAAATCCAGTCAGGAATTTAATGGAATTTCAATCTGCAGAACTGGATTCCTACTAATCTCAAGGAATTTTCTGCAATATCTTTTGTAATTACTGACTTCTGTTCCATTTTATTCCGTTTTGTTTTCTGAATTTATCATCTTAGTTCCTAGCCTTCTCATTTTAGATTTACAGTTCTTTATATTTTGCCTATGCTTGGAGCCATTTTTTTCCATTTCATTTTCCAAGCCACTGACAAAAGCCCACTTATTACATTTTGGTTAATTGAGTATTTATGTGATCTTTTGTATGAGCATTTTTGTAAACCAACTTACTACATTAATTACTTACAAAATTTTAGAGAGAAGACAGAATATGCAGCTAATGTGTTTATTTTGTTTTGGTTCTTGAAGTTGGACACAATGATGTGAATTTAATGCCTAATAGAATAATAAATAGAGATAATAAATAGGATGAAGTATAATAAAATATTAACATTTTTCAGGATCTCCAAATTGTGAACATTCCTATAGTCCAACTTTTTAAGACTGGTCATTTCCAAAATATACATGTAAAAATATACCTATTTCAAAATATGGGGAGCTCCTCGTTTTTATGAAAAGAGGAGCCACCAATCTCAATTTACAAAATGAATTATCGTCTGACATTTTTCATACTGATGAGTCTAGTGAGGCACATTTTAAAAAGGATGCAGCTGTTAAGTTTAAGAAAATTTCACAAATTAGCATCACTTGGTTAGGCCTAATCAGAAAAGTCTATGCAATACACAGAAGTAGTCCCAGTGGAATTCAGAATACCAAATGTTCTGTGGCCATATTTGGATAAATTTTTTATCCCATCCCACAAGATAAATTTGATATATTTTATGACATACCATTGAAAAATTAGATTATATTTGCTTTCTTTGAAATTTAAAATAAAAAGTGATTACTATTTTTCTTAAGAGAATACCAAAAAATGTGCAGAATATTTCTTCACTCACTGGTTTATTAAAGAAAATGCTTAAACTCTTTATACTGAATGACACTGATAAAAAATTTAAACAACAAAAGTGAAGGCTATATAATAAAGAATGGAACTCATCCATAGCTGCCTTGCTTGTATAAATATAGTGTATTAAATAATTCAAGATACTGTATCTTTGTGCATATAATGCTATGGCTTAGTGATGCTTATTGTAAATGATGCAAAAGGCAATATCAGGAGAAGTCATCACCATCTTTGATGAAATAGAACTCTTTACCTCCTTAGGTTGAATTAATATTATAACCACTGGTGGAGAATAGCACGCATATTTTAAAAAATAGTCTATTAACAATAGATTTTTAAACTTTTTTTTCCCTTTTTTTCTTTTTCTTTAGCTCTGGGAGAAGAGCATAGGAAACATAGATTTTTTTGTCACGAACTTCACCAAGTACAGTACAGCAGTGAGCAGGGAAAACATGGATGAAGAAGAATGAAATTTCTTAACTCCCTGGGTTTGACAAACACATGTTTCTCAGACTGTAAACATATATAATAGATTATATTATCCATTTTTTTTAATATCCACAAAGATGAATTAAAATTTGATGCTTCCAAAAAATAATATGACATCTTAAAAAATTTATTGTATGAGGTACTACTATTTCACTATGTGATGTTCAATTCTTAGGTTTAATTTTTTTTCAGATGAAAGTGAAGTGTAAGTATGAACATCTGAGACTTCATATTATATTAAATAGTTTCAAGATAGTATTATTTGTATAACACACATTCATAAATCCACTGTTTATGCAATAAATATTATGACACTGCACTTTTCCCACTTTATTGAAAGTATCAAGCAATTAAAAGAATACCAGTCTACAAAGAAAGGTCATTACAGGGAGGAGGACAAGCTTTTCTCTGTCTGCAGTTTTGTTGTTTTGTTTTTTAAATGTTTATTTTTGAGAGAGAGAGAGAGAGAAAGTGTGAGCATGCAAGCAGGGGAGGTGCAGATAGAGAGGGGGACAGAGGAGCCAAAGTGGGCCCTGTGCTGACAGCAGACGGTCTGATGCAAGGTTCGAACTCATGAACCATGAGATCATGACCTGTGCTGTAACCAAGAGTCTGGTGCTTAACTAATTGAGCTACCCAGGAGCTTCTCTAGATCTCCAGTATGAACTGCAGATGTGAAAAGAAGGTAAACTTCCATTCTCCAATTAAAGCATGAGTAGCTAAGGGTAAAATACTTTTCATAGATATCTTCTTGGAAAACTCAGTTAACTTTTATTAATATAAGACTTACTGATTTCTGGCTTTCACTTAGGATAGAGCTTGACAAGTGTCATTTCCATCCTACCACCACCACAACCAACAAACTCTGGACAGCCTTCAAACTCATAACTTCTCTTACATCCATCAGTGAACCAAGGTGACAGGGCAACCAACTAACCTTAAACTAAGGAAAATCAGATATCTTCAAAAGGAAATAAAATATAAGCCCTTGCTTACCTGACAGTTAATTCCATCAGACACTTAGTGAAGTCAGAAAAATTGGGAGTGACATA
Organism: Crocuta crocuta; assembly: GCF_008692635.1. Lineage (NCBI taxonomy): Eukaryota > Metazoa > Chordata > Mammalia > Carnivora > Hyaenidae > Crocuta > Crocuta crocuta. The sequence goes on from NW_027528807.1 coordinate 631,685, forward strand.
TTTTTAAAATATTGATAATTTAAATAATAGTTTAAATATTGAAAAGGAAAACCCACTGTTCAATTAGAATTATAAATTCATCAACAATCTTACATAGTTGAAGATGGTAATAGCCATCAGGCCAAAAAATTAAGAGAGTATATTGTCAATAGGTCTGCACTATATAATGTTAAAGGAGGTATTTTAGACAGGAGTTAATACAAGACAGAAATTTGGGTCTACCCAATTAATATGAGCACTGGAAGTTATACTACTATTTTTATAAGGTGACTGAATGTTTTAACAAAATTAATAGTAATGTATTGTGTTTGTAGCATGTATGAAAGGAACTGTATAACAATAATAGTACAAAAAAAAAGGAAAAATTGAATGTACTCTTTTAAGGTCATTATACTACATGTAGAGCAGACATAATTTTATATAAAGGGAGAAGTTGATTAATAAAGAGTGAATATTTTCAAACCCTGGGCAATTATTTAATCTGTAAAAAGAAGCCAATGGTGAGGATAATCAAAATAATAAAATTATTACTATCAAATGAGACACAGAAAGAAGGAAAAATGAACAGATGGAACAAAAAGAAAACAGCTAGCAAGATGGCAGATTTTAATCCTTCCTTAATAGTTACTTTACTTAAAAGAGTCAATTAAAATCAGAGACTGTCATATTGAGTATTTTATATATACCAAACTATATGCTATCTACAAGAAAACCACATAAAGACAGAGATAGATAGGCTAAAAAGTAAAGCAGACCATGCAAATAGAAATAGAAAGAAAGCAGTAACAGCTACCATTAATGTCGTATAAAGCAGACTTCAGAACAAGGAAGTTTATGAGTTAAATAATGATATTACAAAATGATAAAGATGATAATTCCCCAAGAAAATATATAATTCCTAAGTGTGTATACATCTTGTAACAAAGCAAACATGAAGCAGCAACTAATAGCACTAAAAGTGTTATTACACATCCACAATTATATTTGGAGACATTAATATTCCCCTTTTAATAGTTGACTGAACAAGATCTAAACAACAATATTAAAGCATTTGGCCTAATTGACATTTATAACCCCTCTTTAGTGAGAACAGAAAAATGCAAATTGTTTTCATGTGCAAATGAGATACTCAGAGAGAAAAGCTGTATTGTGGGTCATAAAACAAAACTTAAAATATTTAGTGTGGTCATTATAGGTCTAATTTGTCCTTACTGAGTTGGAATGAAGTAACAAGTGTATTGGGAAAATCTGCAAATATTTGGAAATTAGCTCCCTTTTTTAAAAGTTTATTTTTATTTTTTGAGAGAGAAAGAATGGACAGGTGAGGGGCAGAGAGAGAGGGAGAGAGAGAGAATCCCAACCAGGCTCTGCACTGTCAGCACAGAGCTGTGAGATCATGACCTGAGCCTAAACCAAGAGTCTGATGCTCGACCAACTGAGCCACCCAGGTGCCCTAGAAATTAGCTTCCTTCTAAGTAACCAATGGGTGAAAGAGAAAAACAAAAGAAAAAAAATTTAATTTGAAGACAGTGAACATACAGGCAGACTATAGCAAACGAATGGAATACAGCTAACGTACTCCTTAAAGAGAAATGTATCACATTAAAGACTTACATTATAAAAGAAGAACTTTCTCAAATAAATGAACTATACTTCTACCTTTAATAGGTTAGACAAAGAGCAACAAATTGATTTTGAAGCAAGTGCAAGGGAGAAGATAAAAGACAAGAGCACAAAACACAAAACTGACAAAAGAATAATAAAGAAGAAAACCCAATTAAATGGAAAGCTAGTTCTTTGGGAAAAAAAGGTAATTCTTATCAAGCTCTAAAATCCAAGAAATAAAGAGAAATAGAGAGAAGACACAAACTACCAATATAAGGAATAATTGATGGGATAACATTACAGACACTACAAATATTAAAAATATACTTAAATAAAATTACAAAAAAAATCCATGCTCATTATTTTGTTAATTTAGGTGAAATACAAAATCTTTAACAGAGAAATTGTCAAAGTTCACCAGAAATTGACTGAATGCCCCGTGTTTCATACGAAATTTTACCTCCAGTTAAAATCTTCCCATATAGCAACTCCAGGCACAGATTCAATGGAAAATTATACTAGACATTTAAAGAGGACATGTCAATTTTATAGGCACTCTTCCTAAATATAGAAGTAATAACACATTTTAAGAGGCCAGTATTAATCTGATACCAAAACTCAAAAAAAGATGTTAAGAAATGAAAATTATAGACCAATATTCTACATAAACATAAATACAAAAATTCACATCCAAATATTAGCAAATAGAAACCAACATGTAAGTAAGATTATTTATTTTTGAGAGAGAGTATGAGTAGGGGAAGGGCAGAGAGATAGGGAGACAGAAGATCTGAAGCAGACTGCACTCACAGCAGAGTCCTATGCAGGCTGAACTCAGGAACCATGAGATTATCACCTTAAGTCAAGGTCAGACAATTAACCGAATGAGCCATGTAGGTGCCCCTCAACAAAGATTTAAAGATTACTCTTCAGAGAAAGGATAGTTTTTCATAAATAGTGCTGGAACTATTGATAAAGATGATAGATCGATAGATCGATAGATAGATGTTGGCTAAAAGTGGAATTCAACTCATAGCATATCGTCTACCCAAATAAAAAACTTAAAATGTACCATAGACCTAAACAGAATGTAAAATACAAAAACAAAAATCCTTAGAAGAAAACATAGGGGGAAATCTTACATTTGGCAAACATTTCTGAGATATGACCCTGAGAGCACAAGCCATAAACTAAAACATAGATAAGTTAGAATTTACTATAATCAAAATGTTATGTACTTTGGCAAAATATATATTATTGGAGGAGTGATAGACAAGTTACAGATTGAGAGAAAATATATTAATACATAATTCATAACTCTATTCACAAATATAAAGATCTCTCAAAGTTCAGCAAAAAGAAAAGCAAATATTCCCCAAACTGGACAAAATATTTGGACATTTTTATGTCTAATGAATGGCCAATGAACACAAAAAAGATGCTTAACATCAAATCATTTGGAAAGGCAAATTCAAACCATAATGAGATGTAACTGTATGTTTTTAAGTGGCTAAAAATTTACCAAGTATTGCAAAAATATGGAGCAACTAAAAGTCACAACATTTTTTTTCAGAATTCAAAATGGTATAACCATTTTGGAAAAATTTTTGTCAACTTGTTATAATGTTAAAAGGACACTTACCCTATAACCAATCAATTACGTATATGTATCTATGTGAAGTAAAAGATGTACACTCTTTGGTACACTATTATTTGCATAAGAATCTATATGCAAATTTTTCTAACAGTTTTGTTAGAATCAATGAAAACTGAAAACAGGCCAACTGTGCTTTAACTGTGAAACCAATAAACAAAATGTGTTACACCCATACAATGGAATACAAATGAATACATGAATAATACATTCAATCATATGAAAGAATCTCAAATTGGGAAAAAAAAAACCAGAAAAAAAAAAAAGCTTTATGTTGCATGATTCAATTTATTTGACTTTCTTACAAACACAAAACTATAGAGACAGAAAACAAATCAATGGCAATACCAGGGAGGCACTGTCTATAACAGAAGATAGAGGGCTCATTTGAGTGTTGGAGCAGTTCTATATCAGTCATCTATATCACATGACTGAATATATTTATGAAACTAAAAAGATAAAGTTTACTGCATGCAAACTATACCTAATTAAAATGAAACACTATATTTATAATTATACTTACATATGGCTGATAATTCTCAGTTCCTTCCTTTAGTTCAAAGTGAATTCCTATTTGACAATAAGAAATAGTTCCTTTTGTTAGATTATATACTAAATGATTTTCAATGGTCAGAAAAAAATCTAGCTAATTATTCTAATAAATTTATTCTGCTATTATTATCTTGAGATATTTGTGTGTTTTTAAAGTTTGAGAGAGAGCGAGAGTGTGTACAAGCAGAGGAGGGGGAGAGAGAGAGGGAGAGAATCCCAAGCAGGCTCTGTGCTGTCAGCATGGAGTCCCACAAGAGGTAGAACCCACAAACTGTGAGATCATGACCTGACCCAAAACCAAGAGTGGAGCGCTCAATCGACTGAGCCACCCATGGTCCCCAGATTAAAATATTTGCAACTGCTGAGAGCCAATATTCTTTCCTAAAAGTGAAATTTATAACCAGATACATAAAATTAGTTTTTTTTTTTATAAAGATCATAATAACAGTAGTTTCTTTCTTTAAGGATACAATTGTGAATCATTCCATTGTAATCTTAAAAACCTTCTTAAGACTGACTTAACTGGGACACATATATTTTAGATAACACAGTTTCAATGCATTAAAAAAAAACAGAGCGAGTGTTCAAAAAGCTTTTTTTGTTTTTATTTATTTTTATTGATTAAGGAATTTTTTTTTGACAACTCTTTCTTTACTGGTTACCAGAGGGGAGGTGGGCTGGAAGAAGGAGGAAACAAGGGATGGGGATTAAAGAGTATACTTATCAGGGTGTGAAGGTGGCTCAGTTAAGCATCTGACTCTTGATTTTGGCTCAGGGTGAGATAGAGCCCCACATCAGGCTCTGCTGATAGCATGGGGCCTGCTTGAGATTCTCTGCCACTCCTTGACTTGCTCTCTCTCTCTCTCTCAAAATAAATAAACTTTAAAAACAAAATTCTTAAAAATAAAGGGCACACTTACCTTGATGGAAAAATAATAAAATGATTTAAAAATTTTAAAGTAGTTTTTTGAAGTGATTTGATAGCTCATGTTTTGCAAAGTAGTTTTCAAAATGTATTTTGTAATTTACATAGAAAAGTCTATGTATATATGTTGAAGACTATATATTAACAGTACCGTATTTCAAGACTTACAGCATTTCAAAGTAATATTGTAATCAAAGTTTATAACACCTTTATAGTGGGAATAAATTGCACATGGGAGCATTTGGATGAACAAGTATTCTAACATCAGATAGCTCCAGCTTTTGGATTTTTGCCTTCTGAAGCAAAATTTTCCCATTTGTAACACAAGGGTGGGAAGACATAGATGGAGAATAATTAGGTTTGCAAACCGATCAGATCTATAACTCTACAAAGTCCAATTAACCACAAAATAAATTGTAAAAGTGGAGAATGGCTTAGAGCAGGGAAAGAATGGAAATTGTAAGTATGTAGGTTGCCTACTCCAGATGATGGTTGTGTTGAGTAGAAAATGCCAGTGGAGTTAAAGAAAACCAGCCTTAACATATTTATTAGAAAGCTAAATAAAGGTAACTGAAATTAGTATTCAAAAACTTTTCCAGCTGCTAACAATCACACATGGAAGTTAAAGGCTCAGAGTTTCACCAAGAAGTAATTTCAAAGGTAGGCAATAATATTTATTAATATAAGTCCTCAAAAATTGGTGCCTCTGGCTGCCATATGTTTGAAAAACAAGAATTTTAGTCTTTTATAGAATAATTCTCCCAATATTCTTCTGAAAACCCACAGGGTAACTTACTCATATAATGTGAATTTTCAATAAGTATTCCTAATTCATGGTGTCTATATCCCTCTGAATTAAGGATAGATGCACACCAATGTTTATAGCAGTATTTACAATAGCCAAATTATGGAAACAGCCCAAATGATGATGAATGGATGGATGGATGGATGAATGGATCTGATGAATGGATAAAGAATTACTATATATATATGATATATATATATATACATATGTTATATATTATGTATATAATAGAATATCACTCAGCCATAAAAAAAGAATGAAATCTTGGGCACCTGGGTGGCTCAGTTGGGGTTTGAGCATCTGACTTTGGCTCAGATCATGATCTCACTGCTTGTGGGTTCAAGCCCTACATCAGACTCTGCTGACAGTTCAGAGCCTGGAGCCTGCTTCAGATTCTGCCCCTGCCCTGCTCATGCTCACTCTCTCTATCTCTCAAATATAAAATAAAATATTAAAAAAATTGAAAAGAATGAAATATTTCCACTTGCAAGAACATGAATGAAGCTAGAGAGTATTATTCTAAGCTAAATTAGTCAGAGAAAGACAAATACCATATAACTTAAGTTATACAGGGGCTTTAAGAAAACAAATGAGTAAAGGTGGAAAAAAGAGAGAGGCAAACCAAGAAACAGACTCTTAACTATAGAGAACTGATGGCTTCCAGAAGGGAGGTGGGGGGATGGGTGAAATAAGTGATGGGAATTAAGGAGTGTACTTGCTGTGTTGAGTATTGGGTGTTGTATAGAAGTGTCCAATCATTATATTTTGTACACCTAAAACTACTATTACACTGTGCACTAAGTGGAATTTAAATAAAAACTTAAAAAAATAGGTAGTATGACCTCAGGATTCTAGGATATGGCACATCCCAGGATTAGTTGAGGGTCGGGGGAAATTAGGAGTGTCAGGGATCCTGGTAGCCACAACCAGAAAGTGGACTCTTGAAAATCCTGACTGGGGTGGTGGTGGGAGAGAGTCCAGAGGGAGTGAATGAGGAAGAGCAGTGGTTGAGCAATTTTGGTGAAGTAGAGAACCGAGGGGTGAGGCAGCTAGAGGCAATGGGCTAAGGGTTTGGAGTGTCTGAGGGGCTTAGAACAAGACACTCTTACCATGTATAGGCAAGGGTGGGCACTGTGGGGGTGTATGAAGGTGCCCTGGTAGACAGGAATGGGCAACCAGGTGGATGCTTTCAGAGGTGAGCCCTTGGGAAAGGGCTAGAAGTTGGGAGAGAGGAGCAAGTAGGCGTGAGTGAAGCCTTCTGCAGCAGCCTCAGATTTCCTAATCCAAGGATCCCTCTTGGGATGAAATTGTATCATATGCATTTTTCAAAAAAGGACACTGAACCACGGAGAAGTTAAGTAACTTGCCCAGAGTCACATACTGTTGGACTTTGAACAGGGAAGCCATGTTTGCAAGCTGGGTGGCCTAGAAGCCAAGAAGGGAGGGGCAGTGTTCCCTCTGGTTTTTCTGTGATGGTTTTAGCCTGGGAGGCAGTTTAAGAGCAGGTCTAGCCAGACCCAGGGCAGGCTGCGCAGGGAAGTGCACGGGTGTTGGGGTTCACTCACCCAGTCACCTGCAAGTACAGAATTCCAGACAAGTTGGGCCAGCCTCAAAGCAGGGCAGCACTAAGAACTGAGCTATGAAGATACATATTACTAAGTGAAAGATGTCAATCTGAGAGGCCTACATACTATACAATTCCAACTATATGACATTCTGGAAGAGGCAAAACTGTGGAGACAGTAAAATGATCAGTGATTCCCTTGAGTAGGAATAAAGAGAGATAAAAAAAACTGAGCACAGAGAATTCTTAGGGTAATTCTTAGGGTAATGAAAATACTCTATATGGTATTACAATGATGGATATATATCATTACGCTTTTGTTCAAACCTATAGAAATACAACACCAAGAGTGAACCCTAAGGTAAATGATAAACCCTGGATCATTATAATGTGTCAATGTATGTTCATTCTTGGTAAAACAAAAACAAAAACAAAAAAAAGGACCATTTTGGTGAATGATGTTGATAATGGGGAGGCTATGCATGTGTAGGGGGGCAAGAGGTGTATGAGAAATATCTGTACACTCCTCTCAATTTTGTTGAAAACCTAAACTTCTCTAAAATATTAAAGTGATTAAAAAAAAAACCCTGATCATCCCATATCACTCTAATAGGTAATAGTTTTAACTAAGAAAGAATGCATAATTAATGAAATAATAAAAACTATGAGGCTAAAATTTATACCTCCCCACATGCAGAGAATATCTGAATTTAATCACACTGGATAGAAGCATTTATTTAAAGATTGGTTGAATAAGTAATTTCTAGCCCAAAGTTAGTAATCTAAAACAAACAAACAAACAAACAAACCACTAAACATGAAGCAAACTATAAAGATAAGATCAAAATCATAATAGTATGGTATTGGTACAAAAATAGACACATAGACCAAAGGAAGAGAATAGAAAGTCAAGAAATAAACCCATTTATATGGTCAAGTAATTTACAACGATGGGGACAGGCATATGCTGTGGGGAAAAGATAGTCTCTTCAACAAATGGTGCTGGAAAAACTGGACGGTTACATGAAAAAGTATGAAACTGAACTACTTTCTTACACCATACACAAAATAAACTCAGAATGGATTTAAGACCTAAATATGAAACCTGGAACCATAAAACTCCTAGGAGAAATCATAGGCAGTAATTTATTTGACATTAGGTATAGGGATGTTTTTCTAGATAGGTCTTCTCAGGTGAGAGAAACAAAAGCAAAATTAAATGAATTGGGACTATACCAAAAATAATAGCTTTTGTACAGTAAAGGAACCATCAACAAAACAAAAAGGCAACCTATTGACTGGAAGAAGTTATTTGTAAATGATTTACCTGATAAGGAATATCCAAAATACATAAAGAATGTACACAACTTGGCATCCAAACCACAGATAATCTCATTAAAAATGGGGAGAGGACTCGAGTAGATATTTCTCCAAAGAAGACACATAGATGGTCAACAGATACATGGAAAGATACTCAGCATCATTAATCATCAAAGAAATGCAAACTAAAACCGCATTGAGATGTCACTTTACATCTGCCAGGATGGCTAAAATTAAAAAGAAATAACAAGTGTTGGTAAGGATGTGGGAAAAAAGGAACATTTGTGCACTGTTGGTTGGAATGCAAATTGGTACAACTACTTTGAAAAAGAGTATGGAGGTTCCTCAAAATATTAAAAATAGAATTACTGTATGATCCAATCATCCTGCTACTACGTATTTACCCCCCAAAACCCAAAACACTAATTCTAAAAGGTATATGTACTCCTATATTTATTGCACTATTATTTAAGATAGCCAAGATATAGAAGACACTAATTATCCACAATAGATAAATTATATATATATTTATATATATATACACATACACACACACACATATATATACGCTTATATACATATATACATATATGTAATTTATAGGCCATAAGATATTTTCTCCTTTATTTAGTTATTCCTAGTACAGTACACACTAATGTGTTATCCGGAGCATAAAGTATATATTTTTTAATTTCTCTTACGTGTGATCATGGTTTACCCTACTCTCCTTTTATAAAGCTCAATATACTTCTTTTAATATCTTTATTTATCTTTTTATTCTTTTGTTTAGTATGTAAGGTTTCAGAAGGTAAATATGGAATCAATAGAATTTCTGTTGCAAAGGACTTGCAAATAAACTCAGATTTTTGTCTCATTTCCATTTAGTTAACATATAAATGTAAGCAATCTCTATTATTTATAATTTTAACATCTGATTTATACTTTTGAAAATCCATCATTTTTTTTCTCTATTTTTTACTCTTTTTCAGTAAAATAAAAAACAAAAAAACTTCCAACTGTTATATTTCCACAGGCTGTGATGGGTCAAGGACTTAACTATGCTTATTAGTTCAGTACTTTATATGATTCCTAGGCACAAAATGAGACTTTATTAAGTATTTGTTATATGCACTAATAATGCAGATTACAAAGACTGTAGGATACAAAGTAAAATTGGTTATATAGAAAGACTTAACCAATTTTATTGAGCTCATTTTTTTTTTCTTCACTGAGAATGACAAGCTTTATATTCTCCATCCTAGATGTACTAGCAAAGGGCTTTGTCTCAAGTAGGACCAATATGATCTTAAAATATTGCCTTTAGAAACATACGTTTTTTCTGCCTGAAATGCAGCACTTATTGAAAGTCTAAATTAAATAGAAGTAGAAGAGCTTTTATAAAATTCTATTATGGCTCAAAATTGAAGTCTGATAAGAAAGTGCATCACAGGACGCTACTAGATGGTAATTGATGAGCTACCGACATTTCAGGTTTTCATCCTTAGTGCATAGGAAACCAATTATTATCCAAATGACAACATGTTTCTAAGTCTCTTAAGGCTGAGAACCACATTTTCAATCATCCAGCTTTTGACTGCTCCTTGGCTTTCTTTTTATCCCTATTTATTGTTGTACAGTTGTGTGCATCTAAATTGTCCTTTGTGCACATGGGACAAATGAATGATTCATTCTTGATCTGTTGTTTTAAGAAATCCATTTGGGTTTTTACAAAATTCTAGTTTACCTCCAAATGGCAATAAGAAAGCAGAAAAATGGTATCTTTTGACATGTTATTCTTATGGAAAAAATGGGTATATTTAAATTTTTTCCTTAACGCTTATTCATTTTTTGAGAAACAAAGAGACAGTGCATGAGTAAGAGAGGGACAGAGAGAGGGGGAGACACAGAATCTAAAGCAGACTCCAAGCTCTATGCTGTCAGCACAGAGACCAATGCGGGGCTCAAACTCATGAACTGAGAGATCATGACCTCAACCAAAGTTGGATGCTTAACCAACTGAGTCACCCAGGTACCCCTAAACAGGTATGTTTTAGAGAAAATTTAAAAAATCCGCTTATCTGATATAATAGAGATCAGGAAGAAACACAAAAAAGGAATAGCACAGTTTAGAACTGTGTTTTTCAAATTTTACTCAGAAAACTCCTTCCCTAGGTTAGTTAAAATGTAGACTTCTGGTCTTCATCTCCACTGGCTCCTCAGTATCATTTCCTTAAAACATGGACTAAATCTGTTAACCGATTATTAAATGAAAGACTAGAACTACGGACTTATGCTATACCTGTGGTTTTATTTCCTTGTTTTGTTTTTTCATCTGTGCATTTTGGAGCTAGTGCACTTAGGAAAATGATTTTCAATATACTCAGTTTTGCAGTATAAACGTAGGGATATTCTGGGGTATTTTTCTACCTGGTATTTTATACTTCGAAAGCTCACACTCAGAGTCTATAAATGTGTGTGGGAGGACCAAAAAGTTTAGGAAGACTTCTTAATAATAGGAAAGTGGATAATCTGTGTGTCATTGTGTGACATAAAAAATATACAAAATTGTCTTTGCATTTGTTTACAAGGCTGTAAAAGTAAATATTATGTAGCATAAGGCAAAGCCAGACCTATAAAGAAAAGCTAAAATTAAACATGAAAAAGTGAGATCATAAAGCAAGTTTCCCTAATACCTTATGAATTTTCTGGATATCAAAAAATGTGTGTGTGTGTGTGTGGGTGTGTGTACTTACTGTGTCAGTATTACAATAGTTTAATAATTAACATTAAAACAGAGTCAGGTTTTTAAAAAGGTAATGAGGTGTTTGCTAGATTAATTAGGACTCAAGCAGGAAATAGCATAGATTATACAAATACAGCATATGACAAATGGCATAGCACATGGTCTTTTAATGCACTATTAAATTGCAACTGTCCTGGGTAAAAGAAATATACATAAAGACTGTCAGGAGAACTTGAAGTAATATATCATCTTCTCATAAATAATAGTTAGCTGTCAACATGGAACTGCTCTGTGTGTATTAATTCAAGTTAAAGAGTTGTGTTTCGATTACCTGTGTACATGTGCTGTTTCAGTATATATATTTTGAATTCAGTTTCAGAAGCACTTAAGCCACCACTTATGACTAACAACAAAAGCACACACATGGTTTCAACAGGGACGTTTGACTATCACATAGCTGAAAATCTCTTATCCCCAGTTTCAAAGCACTCTACTTAACCACTTTGTAGCCACCCAGCAGGTACTATGAAAATTAAAATTGAAATACCACCATTTAATTTTATTTATTCTCACTTTCATTTAATAAGAAATTACTTTTATATATTACCATTTATTAGACAGTTATATAATTCTCACAATGACCTTTATCTGAAATTTGGTTTTATGATATATTACAATGATGTCCATGATGATGATAATGATACTCATAAAGGTTAAATAATTTATACAATGTAACAGATGAAGTAAGTTTCAAAGGGTGGATTCAAACCCATTTCTGGTGCAGTCCAAAGGCTGAGATGTTTCCAAAACATTACATGTTCCTTTTGTCTTCTATGTTGAGTGACAAGGTAATAATTATCTATAAAAGTAAGCCTTTTAAAGAATCTAACTGTAATATATAACCTACATTTCCAGAAATGATTCTGATTATGTACTTTATTGGTTAATTGAAACTGGATTAAATAGAAACATGGGATAAATAGGCTTAGAAATCCCTCTCTATAAAAAAATAAACTAAAAAATTACTTTGATGTAAATATTGAGTAGATTGATCTTATCCAATGCATTCTTACTACCCCTAAATCTGTTCCACTGAGAATTCAATGCATATCTTTTATACTGCAGTGTTGAAGTATATATTGGTGGGGGGATCATTACTATCATTGAAAATAATTTTAGTATCTATGTTCTCTAGGCCACCGATGTAAGAACTGTTTCCATTGGAATGGACCCTCTGATTTCATTGGGGATGATGAGATCCCAGAGTACCAGGAAAAGGTAGTAGACCTCAGCAATCTGGAACACTGATCTGGTTGTCACAATAAACAACAGAGTCAATACAGTGATCAGAATGGTAAAACAATAGGTATATATAATAATGGCCAATTGATTAAGGTATCCTAAGACAGAAAAAGATATGTTATCCATACCAGAATAATAGAAAACTTTCTTCCCAATTTTTTTGGTCAACCAAATAAGTTTTTAAAACAAAACTTAAGCCAGTTTAAGCAAAACTTAGAACAAAAGATAAGCAAGATCAGCAAACAACAATGACAAAACCCGAGTGTTCCCAGAGATTTATGGTCCTACTAAGTTTCCCAATTTCATGTCAGTTCTCAGACCTGGAAACCCTTGAATGATGGGCAAGTATCCTGGAAAAGTGAGTCTTCATTTTTAGTTAAAATTTATATTATAAATCTCCCAACTGGCACTTCCTGAAAGGACTTGTACAAGATACTTGACACTGATAACAAGGGCATCTACATCAGAGAAAGGAAAATAGCAATCATTGTAGTAATTAATGATCAAAGCCAATATTCAATTTGGGCGATTTCAATCTTTTGTGAATCCAGTAGATCTGTAATCACAACTTGTGGTTATTTCTCTGGTTTCTGAATACATAGTTGGAATGGGTTTATAAAGCCACTGGAAGAGCCCTACTATTAGCTCTCTTGACACAGAAGAATCTAGTTCATCTTGGTTATCAACATGATCAACCATATGGAATCCTTTTGTTGTTAGAAAGAAACAAAGATCATGAACTTTTATCACATCCTCATTTTAATTACCTAGTTGAATTATTGTAATCAAATAGTAACTCCATTTACAGATATGTGGTTTTTGAAAAAAAGTACTGAAAAAAAAATCATTCTCCTAGCATCCTGTCTGTCACCTTTCTGGATTAGTGACATATTTACATCATAGAGTGTTTAATCATCTTTCATCCTATAGATCATCACTCATATCCACTACATTGGGACATTTTGCCAAGATAATATGGTGACACATACTGTTATTGGGGAAACATTAGTACCCAATTGAGCAATAAATTTCACCAAAAGTGATGGATCTGTCATTTCAATAATGTTACTTAGTGTCTTGTGCTCTGTAGCATATTAGGATATACTTTCTGCAGGGAAAAACAAAGTGCTTCATTTGAATTACTTGCCCAAAGTGTCACCATGCTTAAAACTTATTAAATTTGGAAGAAATTCATAACTCTCTGTATTTCATTGTGCACTAGGCTACTAGATTTGAATAGGGATACCAAAAAGAAGGACTGGCTGACTTGTATTTACTTAGAGAACCCGATGATACCCAGAATGTCAGCCACTGATAACTTTTGATAGGAACAAACAACAGTTGGTTAAAGTTCAAGGATTTGTAGGAACAAAAGTGGAGAATAAGGCACCAGATTAGAAGACGGGAAACAACAAATTTTGAAGAAAAACATATGGGCAAGTTTCCTTTTTTTAAAGTTTATTTATTGTAAGAGGGAGAGAGAGACAGAGCATGAGTGGGGGAGGAGCAGAGAGAGAGAGAAAGAGAGGGAGATACAGAATCCAAAGCAGGCTCCAGGCTCTGAGCTACCATCACAGAGCCCGATGCGGGGCTCAGACTCACCACCCATGAGATCATGAGCTGAGCCGAAGTCACACAACCGACTGAGCCACCCAGGTGCCCTCATATGGGTAAATTTCTTAAAATAAGCTGTAACTCATGAGACATCTGTATTCCATGTAAATACTCAAAAAGACCTGAACGTCTTCAATAATTATCTAAGACCTCTTACTTGGTAGATATCAGTTGACTTATTTTCCCAGCCATATTCACATGATATATTTCCCCAGCCATATATTCACATGATAGTTATAGAAAAGAAAATAATAATAAGGCATAGAGGTGGAAAGTAAGTTGTGCCTGAAAAAGGACATGAACTGTTTCTCACCAAGACTGCTTGGCTTACCTACCACTACTGAGTGCCCTACTCGCCTAGAACAGTGACCAACTGTAGGCCCTCAAATGAATATACTGGTGGCAGGGTGATGATAGATGGAAATGGAAGTGGCTTAACTTGCTGGGATAGAATACTGACGTGCCTTCCTTGCCATCTATGATTCTGCTGGAACCAGAATCTGGAAACCTGGTAAAAGCTTTATGCATCACCATCCTGTTCTATGTAGCATTACTTCTGATAATGGGATATTTTCTGATACTAAATCAAATAAGTTGTTCAACAAGCTGAGGCTTATACAGGTCATCAGTTTTAAGCCCCCTCATCATCAGAAATACTGACCAGGAGGAATGTTCCTCTCTCTCTCTCTGGCCGATGAAGAGTCTGTTTATGCTCCAGGTGAACGATACTACTTCTTGAGTGTGGAGTGTTGTTGCACAGGTTGGTGCCTATGTCATTTTCCAGTAGACTATCTAACGATGTTTCAACTGTAGCCAGTCCTCTGAATTCAGGAAACAAAGGGTGAAGGTAACAGTGAGACAGTGCACAATTTCTACCTCACAAAACTAAAAGTATTGCTTCCTGTCTGGCTGATTTTGTCCTCTGAATGTTATAGGCTTTGGCACCCGAGGAAGGAAAGGTTACATTATGTGTGGGAGCTCTAATCTGTTATACTGAAATGTGAGTTTTCCTTCTGGCCATTTGGAACTTCTTATGTCACAGACCAAGCGGACAAAATATGTGGTTAATGTGTTGGGTGAGGTAACTGATCTCGATAAGCAACAGGAAATACATGATTGTGTACAACAGGCTATAACAGAATGTCAGCAGGGAGCCTCTTGGTGGTTTTTTGCACTGTTGTGTTCCATGTTAAAGATTTAACATGGAGATTTCATCTCTGAAGTATAGTGTCTTCCTTATTTACTTTATTTCATTGAATAAAACAAAAAGAAATACCTGTTTTTTAATTTTCTAAAAATATCTGTTATTGAGAGAAAGAGCACGAGAGAGGGGTGGGAAGGCAGAGAGAAGAGGAAGACACAGAATCTGAAGGAGGCTCCAGGCTCCCAGCTATCAGCACAGAGCCTGACGCGGTTTCCCAAATGGTAAAATCATGACCTGAGCTAAAGTTGGATGCTAAGCTTACTGAGCCACCCAGGTGCCCCAAGAAACACCTGTGTTTTCTTTTTTTTAAATGTTTTATTTATTTCTGAGAGAGACAGTGTGAGCAGGGGACGGTCAGAGAGAGAGGGAGATACAGAATCTGAAACAGGCTCCAGGCTCTGAGCTGTCAACACAGAGCCCTATCCAGGGCTCGAACCCACGAACCGTGAGATCATGACCTGAGCCAAAGTTGGACGCTTAACCGACTGAGCCATCCAGGTGCCCCCAAGAAACACTGGTTTTAAGCAAGGGCCTTTCCTACAGTCTGAAGAACAGCCTTAACTGCTGAATTGAGAATCAGAAACTAAATACATGGCTTTTCTCTTAAGACACTAAGTTTTGTCGGTGGCTTGCTACACAGCAAATATTAAGTGATAAACCATGTGAAGAAGTCTTTCATGGCAGCATCAGTATTTGACCTTAAAGGAAGTCAAAAGAAACTCCAGAGAAACTCTTATAATGCCATATAGTACAGAACTTCATTTCTTTGTTTTTAGTATTTGAGTTATTTGAATTTAAGTTATTTTCAGTTATTTTACCTCACATTAAGTGGGAAACATTGTTTAAATTCATTCAAAAAATAAATACTACATGAATGGTTTTAAAACTATATTTTTAAAATCTTCAAACTTAAGTCGACTTCAATTGCCAGTATATCCATATGGAAGAAGGTTTGCTTAAATTGAAAAAAATATTGAATCCTTTGCCTTACAGAGCCACTAACAACATGTACTCCACATATTAGAATTGAGACTTTATATTGTTTTAAAGTAAGGGTCAAATTATTAATCAGTTTTGAACTATCATATCTCCTCTGAGCAAAGCCCCACATAACATTTTCATAAATTGGAAAGCTAAATAGAGATAAGTTTGTGTCATTCATAAGTTACTTAATTTAGTAAAAAAAGAAAGTATAATACCCTTATAAAATTTGAAATAACTGAGGTAGACTCTTTTTTAATAATGGGATAATTAATATGTTTTGAGAGTACCCTTAGTCATGATTATTCTAAGAATCACAGAAATCATTACATTATGGAAATTGACAGAAAATAACTTTCTAATTGTGTGTGTGCAGGCATGTGTGTGTGGATTTGTATGCCATAGAAGATGGGTATTCTAGGGTAGAAATTATAGAAGACATAGAGAATGTAATAGGTGATGGCAATGTCCTTAAATTCTAGGATTGGGAAATTATACATAAATCAAGTATAATCATCTATGCTGCATAGAATGCCTTTTAAGCAGTCACTAAATGCATTTCTAAGGAATATAGGCTCAAGTTTTCCAAAGTGGCTTTCATTTCTCAAAGTCTCTTCAATGACTGCTCAACCAGATAACAAATCTTATGGACTCCTGATACCTTAAGAAGAATGTGACCAGTAACACCAATGAATTATAATGAAGCCCCTACCTTCAATTTTTCTGGCAATCTGTGACTTTTTAGACTTTGCATTGCTGGAACATGTCCAGATTCTTGTTTTTTATAGTATTTTTTTTTTCAGTTTGTGTCTTATCTGATTTTGTTTAAAGTATTTTCTCTTAATAGTATATAAATATCTCTACTCTCTGGTCTATGGATATAATGTCCTTCTGCTTTTATCATTTTACTTTTTCACAATACTTTCCAAATTAATAATATGCCATCTGACATGCAAAACAAAAAACACAGAAATATCAAACACAGATGACTTCTGCAAATGGCTCCTTAAAAGGCCGTCCTTCAAAATTTTCCAAAACAGCTTCTATTGTGAGAAGCACATGTTGAATTTTCAATCAGAATGGTTAATCTATCTCCTTTTCCCATTTGTAAACTTTTCCTAAATGTTTAGCATTAATTATTTTCTATACTGACAAAATTCTGTAAATATTTTGAATGTTATATTATTGATATATTTCAGTGTAGTGTTGACTGTATTGGAGTATAATTTGTCATTTTAATTTCGAGACAAGTTTCTCTTGCAATAATAAAAACAGGCTCAGTTTTAAGGATTTCATCTGACTTGTTATCACTGTTGTAGGATAACACATTTACACAGTTCCTTATAAAATTTTTGACGGCAGAGAGTGAAATTATCAGTGTTTTAAAATTAAAAGCATTTTGTTCTCATATCTTTTTTGGGTAATCACTGAAGGAGTCCTTCTGTGAGGAACCTGAGGTCTAATTCATTTTAGATCATATGTATTCCTTTCACATAAGTCTTATCAAGGTTTCACAGCTTGCTGTTCTTTGAGACATTGTTGCTGCTAAACAAAGTACCCATTAAAATAGCATTTAACTGCTAAGAGAGTGTCAAAAGTGATAACATACTTCCATGTAAGTAATTTTAAAAATTTACTTTGTCATTTAGGTCACTAATACTATTGTGTCATTCTAATGTAAATTTGGGGAAAAATCATTTTTCTTTGCAAATAGAATGTTTCGGTTTCTTTTTATTTCAACTAAAAACTGAAAATAACCGAACATTTCTGGGGAATCAGAATAGAAATTGTAGTGCTAGATACACAAATGAATGAAAGTAATTCAGGGAATGATATTTATTTAAAAATGCTAAGTAATACATCTATATTTAAGATTAAGTAGCATGTCTAGGCTCCGAAGGTACGCTTCCTTTTGTAAACTAACAAGGTGACATCAAGACTTACACCTATGATTATTTCCAGAAATTTATAAGGTCAAATTTCAACAGATATGCTATTCAAAGAACTTTAGTGAGTTTGGCTTCCATATAGAATCTATTATTTTCTAACACAAGTACTAGAACAATAGCTTAATATTATTCAGTATCATTTTATCAGTACTTCCTATTTTTCTAACCCATCATCTTCTACTTCTCCTTTGCCTGCTCTACAACTAAAATGAACTACTTGAAATTCACACCTGTTTCACATAGTCAAGTCTTTGTTCATTCTCATTGACTCTCTGTTTCTGTGTTTTCTCTTTTTATATGTATATATGTGTATATATATATACACATATATATGAATATATATGAATATACTTTTATATATTCATGTATATAAATTTCTTCAAAGAAATATACATTCTTTTAAGAATTTTCTCATGAATATAAATCCTAATTCAATAATAATTTTAAATGGTAATTTTTCTAGAAATCTTTATTTTGTGACGCCACTTAGTTACATTTCTGCACCGTATCCTATAATCCCTTCCTTCTTATAGCTAAGTCTTTCAGCCTTTGAAAAAAGTGCAAATGCCTTTTGAGTGAGTGCTCAGTTTTATGCATATTATACATCTATTTTTCCTAGTTGATCTCATTGATGATGGTTCTTTAATAAAGTTATAGCCATTGATTTCCTGGATAATCTATGATATAATTATCCTGAGCTTATTTTAGCTGTAAAATTTAATTGTTTATACTCATATTTGACTTGGTTGGAGCATTTCCCCAATTACCTATCATTTTATCGTTTGGATGATTTGGCTGAATATTTCAATGTAAGTCTTTTATCGCTGGTATCTCAAAGTTCTCCATTAGAAAGCTATTGGAAATTTACAATTAAATAGCACATTGACCTGTGGATTGAGTGCAAATAACTAACTAGGGACAAAGTAAAAAGAAAAGTACAGCAACATATAGTGTAATTGAGAAATGAGCCAATCATTCTTTAAGTAATCATTTCTTACTCATTTGAATAATTTCATGAACATTATTAGGTTCTTTTAATAATTTCATATACTGCTTCAACACATTTTTTAAATTGCATTATACAATAAAAAATAAGCCACATTTTTTTACCTTTAAGATTTTTAGGGGATTTTTAAAAATAAAATGTTACAAAATGGACATATAATGACATTTAGATTACTGCTCAGACACAGAAGAGAGCACTATTAGTAACAGAATGGCAGAACCTTATGTAGCCTGGAAGTTTAGAAAGGGACTCCTAAAGGAAGCAGAGCTTAAGTTGAAAGAAGTTGAGAAGATAATTAAGTTTGAAAGGAGATCTACCCTTGTACGTTTTCAAATAAAAAGTATAGAAAAGGAGGGTGCCTGGGCCACTCAGGTGGTTGACTTGGGCTCAGGTCCTGATCTCTTGGTTTGTGAGTTTGAGTCCTACATCAGGCTCTCTCTCAAAAATAAATTAAAAAAAATTAAAAAACATCTTTTAAGTATAGAAATCACTTAGTACCTACTGTAAACGTTTATTAAGCGTGGTCATACAATATGCCTATCATTTGGACGGTATTGAGAATCTAGAGATAAAAAGAAAGCAGAGTTTATTTTCAAAGAAAACATTCTAACTGTAGAGACAAATGAAAACCTCAGTGATTATATGTGTCATATCTGCCATTAGTGAGTTGGGTTACAAAAGTGTATAAGATATCGTGGGCAAATGGAAGGACTTAGATAAGGACCAACTAACCCACACAAGGAATCACATTTCAGGTTTTACATATTTATTCCAAAAACACTTGTTGAAGACTTTCTATGACTAGCTGACAGACATTAATTAAGCCCTTGGGATGCTAGGATGCTCAGGAAAGACAAGATGCCTTTTACTAACGAACTTAGGTCTAACACTCATATTGAAAAGCAGCTCTAGAGCTTTCATGGGCAAATTATAAGAACAAACTAATGGGGAGAGAATCTCAAAAATTTTATGGACACCAGGAGAAAGAAGCTCTTTATAAAGGAAGTAAGTCATACCAAAAAGAGCTGGGAATAGCAAGCCTCAGGCATTATCAACACATTACTGCTCACTGATGAAGAATAATTCATAGGAAAATATAAGGACTGCCATATACATTTTCTCCTTGCCTAGCTCCCTGTGGACTAATATCTGATTGCTTATGTATTTCTAATATTTTTAATACCGAAGCACTCATGCTCAAATTATGGCCCACTTCCTGGAAAAATCTTCAAACTCTGGGTACTTTTTTAAGATGTAAATTTTATGGACACACCCCAGACTAACCCACTGAAACACTTCTGGAGTTACTCCCATGATTCTACTTTAACAAGTTATAAAAATTATTTGTAAGTATCTTAAGGTTGAGAAGTACTCCATAAATCACATACGAAATATTAAATTTACAAAAGAGAATATATTAAAGAATGTTTTTAAAGGAATATCTTATAAAAGTTATATTTGCCTTGTTTTAAGTTGGTTATTCTTTCTTTGTGAATTGTCATTTTTATGCATAAAACACCTCTCTTTTCATCAGACTTACAACCTCATGGCTTTTATGATATCTCTTCTAAAAATTTTCTTATTCAAAGAAGTCAGATAACTTTGAAAAAATAAGCAGAAAATAAGCAAGTATTCTTATTACTTATTCATAACATTCAACTTCTTAAGTTTGAGCCTTTCTTTCACTTGAAAAGTTGTACATCCTTGTTAGTGTTTGTATTAAAATTTCTAATCAAACAGTAAAGTAAAATGATTAATTACATATATTTGATATCTTAAACTATTTGAAAATGCCATTTGGTAAATATTGACAAGGAAAAATATGAGAATATGCTAAATTAAAAAATGTATTTTATATTTTATGTCATGACATAACTTGATATACACAGCCTTTCATATATTATATATGCTAAGATCTGATGCACAGAATGGACTTTTTCTAGTTGGGAAGATGGTGTTACCTACTATCATATTTCCAAGGAATTGAGAAGCAGGTGATTGATTTTCTTTTTAATTAGGAAAAATATGACACAATGTAGCTTTCACTATAAGGTTACTGTGAGCTTGCTGATACTCAAAAAGAATGGAAATCATTACATCTTTTCCAAAATGACATATTTTTCCACTCTAAATAGAAATTGTGGAACACAGAATTTGGGATACTAAATCATCAAGGAACAACGGAGTATTTCAGGTATATGATGGACGCCAAATTTCTGGTGGGGATCAAAATCTGTCAAGGACAGTAGCTGCTATCATCAATCACTTCCCTGAAGTGCCTGGTTCTGCAGTGACTTATAAGTGTTAGGAAGCCCAGTGGTGGTAGAAAGCAAAAAAGACAAAAAAAAAGTCAGCATTTCGTAAGTGATACCCTGGGTCAGATAATATAAAACTCAACATCCATGCAATAAGCCAAGGAGAAAGATGGGCACAAATGAGGATCTTAATTCGATTAAATTCACCATAGTTTATCAGCCTATCAGGCATATACTGTTATAGTACGAAGAAGAGAAATTTGTCACCATAATAATTTAATAAATTGTTTTTAATTTATAGTTGGAATTTCATTCATAAAAGTTACATCTGAAATAATGTATAATTTTGAAATGTGTATCTTGTTTTTATGCCTTTATTTTGTGAGCATCGTTTCAATGTTCAATACATTAAAGACATGAGTTATCATTCATCTTAATTGCTTTATACCTTTTTCATACAACACATTAACTAAGATAGTGTATGAAGTGTTTTGAACTGATACAGCTTCACTGTTTTCTTTTGGTAGCTCAAAAATAAAACAGAATTAAAAAATATGTTCCATTAATTTATGTATTATATGAAAATTTAATATATTCTTTAAAGCTGTTTTTCTCCAGATATATAGGAGCTCAGTTATCATATATATGTGATTTCATATTTTGTTTAAACTGTTCTGAGTTTAAGAACTTTAAACTAAAGAATTTAACTGTTCTCTACAGATTGTATTTTCAACATGTAATACAGATTACCTCTCCCTTTTTAATTCTCTCTTTTCTGTTCTCCTTCCTTTTATAAATTTTTATAATTTATTTTCTAGCATCTAAAACTACCTTTGTCTAACACTCCATTTTTTAATGCTGTTGAGGTAGAACTGACCTCTATTAATTTCAGGTGTACAATGTAATAATTCAATATTTGTATACACTGTGAATTTTGTTTTATATTTGTGTACATACTTTTATTAGATAATGCTAACTTCCCCTCCATTTTTATGGATTATTTTGCAATTCCAACAACAATGTATGAGAGTGACCATTTCTCTATAGCTTCCTTAGCAGAGTATATTGTTAAGCTTTTGAATTTTTGCCAATATTATGGGTGAGAATAATACTTCAGTATAATTAAGAATTAGTTACCATGCATCACCACACAAATTTACATTTTTTTTCTATAATAAGAACTTTAAGAATTACTCTTTTGGAATTCCTCAAATATGCACTAAAATATTATGGGCTCTTGTCCCAATGCTATACATTATATCCCCATAACTTAAGTATTTTATAACTGTACGGTTGTACCTCTTGACCCCCTTCACCCATTTCACTCACTCCTCAACCCAAATCCTCATGGAAACCACCATTCTATTCTCAGTATCTATGTGTTCTGTTTTGTGTGTTCATTTCTTTTGGTTTTTACATTCCACATAAGATGAAATCATATGGTATTTGTCTTTGATTTATTTCACTTAGCATAATACCCTCAAGTCTCATCCATATTATATACCAATGGCAAGATATAATTCATTTTTATGGCTGAGTAGTATTCCATTGTATATACATATATATTAAATCTTTTTTATCTATTCATTCATCAATGGGCACTTAGGGTGTTTCCATGCTCTGGTTATTGTAAATAATTCTGCAATGAGCACAGGGGTGCATATATCTTTTCAAATCAGTGCTTTTGTTTTCTTTGGATAAATACAAGTCGAATTGCTCGATCACATGGTAGTTCTGTTTTTAATTTCTAACGAACCTCTGTATTGTTTTCCACAGTGGCTATACCGATTTATATTTCCATCAATAGTAAATGTGGGTTCCATTTTCTCCATATCCTTGCCAACACTGGTTATTTGTTGCACTTTTCATATTAGCAATTCTAACAGGTATGATTGTGATTTTGATTCTTTTCCATGATGATTAGTGATTATTAGTGATTGAGGATTTTTTAAGAGGCCTGTTAGCCATCTGTACGTCTACTTTGGAAGAAGGTCTAGTCAGATTATCTTCCTGTTTATAAAATGGATTATTTGCTTTCTGCTGTTGAGTTCTTTATGTAATGTGGATACTAACCCCTTATCAGATATATGATCTGCAAATATTTTTCTCCTAGAACTCCTATGATATGGATAGAATTTTGTTTCATGAAATCACTTAACTAATTCTCTCCTCATGATCTAGTAATTTCCTTTCCCTTTTTCAGCTTTATCATTTTCTATAAGTTTATCTTCTATTTCACCTATTCTCTCCCCTGCTTCTTCCACCCTTGCTGTCACTGTACCTAGTTTATTTTGCATGTCATTGATAGCCTTTCTTAATTCATTGTGACTATTTTTTAGGTCTTTGATCTCTGCAGCAACAGATTCTATGCTGTCTTCTATGTTTTTTCTTTTTTTCAAGTCCAGCCCCAGCTATTAGTCTTATGATGGTTACTCTAAATTCTTGTTCATACACACACACACACACACACACACACACACACACACACACACGTGTATATATATATAGGAATTGACTAAAAAACAATCAGAAACTATGAGCCTGATTCCAAAAGAATAAAAGAAGAAGGGAGGAGAGGAAAGGAAAGGAGAGGAAAGGAAAGGAGAGGAAAGGAAAGGAAAGGAAAGGAAAGGAAAGGCAAGGAAAGGAAAGGAAAGGAAAGGAAAGGAAAAAGGAGAGAAGAGGAAAAAGGAGAGGAGAGGAAAGGAAAGGAGAGGAGAGGAAAGGAGAGGAAAGGAAAGGAGAGGAAAGGAAAGGAAAGGAAAGGAAAGGAAAGGAAAGGAAAGGAAAGGAAAGGAAAGGAAAGGAAAGGAAAGGAAAGGAAAAAGGAGAGAAGAGGAAAAAGGAGAGGAGAGGAAAGGAAAGGAGAGGAGAGGAAAGGAGAGGAAAGGAGAAAGGAAAGGAAAGGAGAGGAAAGGAGAGGAAAGGAGAGGAGAGGAAAGGAGAGGAAAGGAAAGGAGAGGAAAGGAAAGGAAAGGAAAGGAAAGGAAAGGAAAGGAAAGGAAAGGAAAGGAAAGGAAAGGAAAGGAAAGGAAAGGACAAACAGACTCACAGACAAGACAGTTGTCTGTTGGTGCCTGGGACTAGTGGTTGTGCTGGTTGATGGAGAGGCTGTCTGGTTCAGTCAGTGTCATTCTCACTCCAGTAGATAAGCAGTTACTAGGTGTGGAGGGGCGGGATTTGATATAAGTGAATCCCGCCTCCGCTGGAGGACACTGTGTTGCTCCCTTAAACCCCACCATGTTGGTGATGGGGAGAAAAATGATGACACCCCAATCTCTTCTCCCAGGACCAGACGTCTCAAACCATGTTGTTCAGGCAGCTCTCACAGGGTAGCGTAGCTCAGGCAGTCAGCTTGCCTCGCTTTACAGTCTCTCATGCCTCATGCCTCCCAGGTACTTGGCTGGGATTCAAAACCTGATGTCTTAAAGGAGGCCCTGCACAGCCTGCACCATGTTCTGGTGAAGGCCACTCAGCCCTGCAGGTAAATGTACTTTGGCTGGTGCCTACAGTGTCTTTTGTCCTTGGGGAGGCGATAAATGCTCTTCCCAAAGTACTCAGGAAGGGGACTCTTCTCTCTGAGTGTGCCTTCCAGATCACTACCAAGCCCTGGGCGGCTCCCTCCCCATCAGGCACTTGCATACAGCTGGATCCCATTCTGAGAAAGTCACACACTTCTGAAAACTTTAATCTTCAGCTCCTAAAGCTGTTTGCAAAATAGAAAGTGACACTCTGTATTTCTCATTTCCCAGTCTGTGGTCTGGAGAGGTTTTTCTTTTGTACTAACACAATACCGCAGTTCCACAGCCTGTCTTTCCTTTTTGTCTCTCCATAGAAGAGGTTCCTTTCCCTCCATGTCAAAGCCATTTTATGTCTCCCACTTCACATACTCACATACCTCAGTCCCACCAAGCTATCTTCCTTCTCCTGTGGACAGCCTTCTTCCACTCTGCAGATTCATTTCCTGTGTGCTCCAAGTGATCTGACCTCAGTACAGCTGAGTTTGAGGGACGAGGGAAATCATGGTTTCTCTGCTTCTTGGCCATCTGAACTCCCCCCACCCATACATTTTTCTCTAAGTTAGTTGAACATCTTTATGACCAATACTTTGAGCTCTTCATCAGGTACATTATAATCTCCATTTAATTAAGGTTGCCTTCTGAGTTTTATCTTATTCTTTCATTTGGAATAGATTCCTCTCTTTCCTCATTTTGTTTCAATCTCTGTATTTGTTTCTATGCACTAGGCAAAATAGCTAATTCTTCAAGTCTTGAAAGAGCAGCCCTGTTTACACGATGAATCTTATTGTTCAAACTTGCCTTAGCTCTTAGCTGCCTCTCAAAACTAAAACTCTGTGGTTGTCTAAGCAACTTTATTTATCTTTGCAGGTCCCCATTGCTGAGTTTGTGTGAGGACCTATTGGTGTTTCAAAGGGAATGATCTAGTTTCAGGCTGATTACAAGCCAAACCCTTGGGCTGCAGCTTTCAAAGTATGCAAATGTATCCAGTCCTGTGGAATTACAGTCACAAACCATGCTGGCTTCCAGACTGGTAATTTCATGACCCCTGGACAAAAGGTGCAAAAATCAGGGCTTCAGACAAGTATACAAGTTCCTTTCTAGGAAGTACTAAGAAGGAATACAAGGCCAAGGGAGAGTGCAAAGATGGCAACTCCCAGTGCACATTCCCTGAGAGTATCCCTCTGTAGACTCTAGAAATATGGCAAATGTGAAGCCTGCCCCTCAGGGCAAAGCTCCAGGACACTTAAATAGAGCTTCTTAACAGAAAGACTGGGGGGATGTTTCATTCTGCTCTCTGGGCAGTGACTTGTGAATGGCAGCCTGCCCAGAACCATAACTCTTACTGGTATAGTCCCACGGGACCCAGCAACACACTTTGGCCACCAGAACCTGGTGATCAAGGAGTGTCTCCTGTGTGGACTGCATCAGCCTACTGGCTTTTGTGGGAAACACAGGAGGGTGCAGGGCCAGGGTGTGTCCACCCACTCCGGTGGGGCCTTAGGAGAGCATGGAGCTGACAAGTATCCCAGAGAGAGTCCCAACAGGCCCTGCTCCTAGGCAGATGCTTTAAAATTAACAAATAAATCTGCTCCTTCACTTACACCAGAAGCTTTTCAAACTACTGCTTTTGCACAGGTTCCTGAGGCAAGCAAATCTGTGTACAAAACTTTTAAGAGAAGTTTTCTCAATTCCCTGCAGCCGTCGGAGTCTCCTGGATATGAGACCTGTTGAATTCCAGACCCAGCTGTTTTGTAGGATTTGTCTTACCATCGCAGGTCACAAGAGTTGGAGTGCCTGATGTGGGTCACAAACCCCTGGATCTTAAGGGAGAGGCTCCAGCTTCTCAGGATTGCAAGATCCTTCCTAATTATGGGTTACTGCACTGGGGATGGGGTGCTGGGCGAGACTGTGTCTGTGCGTCTGTGTCTCAGTGTGGCCCTGACACTACTGTTGTGAACGAGCTGTTCAACTAGTTTTCAGGTCCTTTTTCAGAGAGATTTGTTCCACATGTAGCTGTAGATTTAGTGTGTTCATAGGATAGAAGGAGTTTAGTATCTTCGTACACTGCCATCTTGGACTGTCTCCTAGCATTCCATTTTTGGTATATATTATTTTTCATTTCATTATGTGTGTGTGTGTGTGTTTGTGTGTGTATACATATATATATATCCTTTTTCTAGTTATAATGAAATACAAAGTTTCAACGTTTATTTTCCATTATGAGAAATGTTTAAGAAAAATTAGTTATACTTGCTTTAGGTAACGTTTTCATTTCTTTTCAAATGTATTTCAAATAAAACAGTAGGGCTACATCAGTGGAAAACCATATAGACATAACAAAGTATTATTTTTTTCTTTTGTAGTCATAGCTTTGAAATTTAAAATCAATTATTATGTGGGCAATAGCAGCCTGAGGATACCAACTGAGTCAACATAGTTTTATTGATACAGGCTTGTCTTTACAACTGAAACATACTTTAGCTGTATGTCAATCATACCCTGACCGCAAAGCCTTTTATTATTTTTCTCTAGATTATTACTTTCTTCTCAGTTTAAATGGATTGGAAAATTGAAATGCTATTTTACATTTTCTGCCTCCAAGAAAAAAATATAACTAATCTAAAATGAGGAAACCAGCAACATATCAACTTTGTCAATCACTATTGACATAATATTCAATTCTATCTGTATGCTAATATCGATTTATTTCTGGAAATGTATTTTTCAAATAGAAGTCAACCAAGAACATGAAGCGTTAATACGATTCCCGTGAACAAATAGGGATAATTTTTAGCCACAGAGTGTCTGTGGTATAATTCAGATAAAAAGGAAAAATCACTAAAATCATTTCAGAATTTGTCTACATTTGCATCGAGTTTTAGAGCTATTCTTGGAGCCCAAAGTAGTAGCTACTATAAGCAATAATCTGGTGCACACCAGTAGGTTATTAAAACATTCTATCTTCATCGTACAAGAGTTTTAAGATAAATATCTGTTACAAGTGTTTTGTAAGTAAAATATTTGTCAATTTATTATTTTTCTCCAGTAACTAATTTTAGAGTGAAAGGGAAAAAAATCAGTTATGACTGTTATATGAAATCTTTAGTCAGATTGTTTTAATCCAAGGTAAACTACCAGTTAAACATGGGTTATAGAAGTTAATGAATCATCAACTATGATAAAAATGCAGAGATAGACCAGATAAAGCTAGTGTTGCCCTCATTAAAATACATTACAACCAACAAGCAAATATTTGGAAATCTGATATATTTATTCATAATATAAGGACAACTACTTCTTAAAGACATTGAAGGCATATTTTAATTTGTTAAAAATATTAAATGTTACTTTGAAATTCTCCCAAATGAAAATAGTTGGGATAGCAAGTACATTGCTATCAGTAGCTGTTAAAAAACAAAGATATAATCTATATGATTTAATTTTTAATTTTTAAAAGGGGGAATGAAAATGTAATAACTACTTCAAGAACATCAAACATTGAACAAAAGCTGTGAAAATATATATTACAAAAAGATTAACGAATGTTGATAGGAATGCAAATTGGTGCATTCCAGGATGTAAAACACTATAGAAGGTCCTTAAAAAGTTAAAAATAGAACTACCCTATTGTCCAGTAATCACACTACTGGGTATTAACCCCAAAATACAACAACACTAATTCAAAGGGATACATGCACCACAATGTTTATAGCAGCATTATTTACAACAGCCAAACTATGGAAACAGACCATGTCCATCAAGAGATGAATGCATAAAGAAGATGTGGTACACACACACACACACACACACACACACACGGGGGGGGGGAGAGACACAGAGAGAGAGAGAGAGAGAGAGATATTATACAGCCATGAAAAAGAATGAAATCTTACCATTTGGAATAACATGGATGGAACTAGAGAATATAATGCTAAGCAAAGTAAGTCCGAGAAAGACAAATACCTTATGATTTCACCTATACACTGAATTTAAGAAACAAAATAAATGAGCAAAAGGAAAAGAGAGAAAGAGAAACCAAGAAACAGAGTCTTAACTAAAAGAGAACGGATGATTACCAGAGGGGAGATGAGCTAAAGAGGTGATGGGATTAGGGAGTACACTTGAGATGACCAGCGGATGTTGTATGGAAGTGTTGCATCACTACATTGTATACCTGAAATTAATATTACACTGTATGTTAACTATACTGGAATTAAAATAAAATTATATTGAATTAAAAAATTTAAAGAGTCAGTGAACTCATATATATGTGTGTGTGTGTGTGTGTGTGTATGTGTATTCTTAATTATAGGCATATATGAACTTCCTTCAAGATCATACTACTCCAATAACAACTTAAATCTCTTTCAAAATAACCAACTGGTTTTGGATGATTATTTTAGAATATTATTTTCTCAATGAGAAGCATGAAGATGTTCAGCCATTTAAACAGCTGGCACTGAGGAAAATAAAGAATATAAGAGCACAAGTAGTACTGCCTTCAAAATTTAAAATAGTATTGAAGAAAAAAACCTTAAAATTACTAAAAACTTTGCTTTTAACAAGTTTAAGGCTTTATTCTATGCCTGAAGTAAATTATTCAACTTTATTTTTAAAAATCTCCAAAACTGAAAAACAAAAAACACTCCAAATACTTAGCGTTATATAAGAAAAGAACAGCAGTTCTATTGCTGAAAGTCATAGATTTGTAGATTTTTCATACTGCCATGTGTGGAATATGTATCATTTAATAAAGAAAATGCTGGGTAATTTCTTATGGGGGATGAAATTACAGATAAAACTCACATTTCTGTCACCAAGAACTTATATTCAATATCCCTGACTTTTTGCTTCAAATTATGTGAAAAAAATCAAGATTTTTCATGGTGAAAGCTAATGTAGGAAGCCATGAGTGTCCAAAACTTCACTAAAAATTATGACTTATATATAAATCAAAAGATAGATAAGTAGTAAATAGAAGGATGAGAGCACAGGAACGTGTAAATAAATTAACAATGTAGTGTTCTAGGCAAATAGAGAAAACAGAGGAATTTTATATGTAACTGATTTTTATGTTCCCCCATTATTTCCAGTATCGTGA